>NC_060888.1:24089268-24336768 GCF_014805685.1 Silurus meridionalis | reverse complement strand
AGAGCTAAACCTAGGGGGCAAATTCAAGAACAAGAACCAAAAACACATACTGGTCGATGAAGGGCAGGGGGCGATGGTGGGGCAATTTCTGCTCGAATGACTGACTCATTGAAGCACACGTCAATGCCATGAGAATTCAGCTTTCCGTCTGTCTCCTGATCGCTGTGCATATATGATACAGCATGCTTGGGTGTTTATATCTGAGTCGTCCACCACCCCATTTGCATTCAACCACAACTGTGTCTGTGTGTGTGTGTGTGTGTGTGTGTGTGTGTGTGTGTGTGTGTGTGTGTCTGCAACTGCGCCTAGTCAAGCAAGCGGCCCATGCTCATTGGCATTTCCCAAATGCCCCAGCTGGAAGACTGAGTGACACACACTTGTAGTGAGCCAATGACAAAAACAGGAAGTGTGTGTGTGTGTGTGTGTGTGTGTGTGTGTGTGTGTGTGTGTGTGTGTGTGTGTGTGTGTATGAGTGAGGAGGGGGCACTCAGACTCTCAGGTTCTCAGGTTGGGCGCTGTCCACGCCTCACACACCACTGACAGCGCCACCAATATACTCGCTTCCTGTCACAGCAGTCGAGCGCCATTAAAGATGCAGGGGCTTCATTTCCATCAGCCAGCAGCGTGACGCCTTTTATTTTAAGTAATGTTAGCGTCTCTCTCTGCCATGATATTTCTGTCACGCTCTTCCCTCTGAGGTAATGGATGAAGCATCCAAGATTGGAGGGGCGGAGATAATTGACTTTCGAGAAAGCTTCTGAAATTACCTCTCGATTTTCCACCGACACACTTTCCAAAAGAGAGGGCCAGGCGACGGTGTGATGGAGACGCAAGGTTGTCAATAAGCGCAAGTTCAACATGAATATGTGTGTAAAATTATTTAAATGTTATTTAGATATATTCATTTTTACTGTATGTTTACCGTAATATTACACCCTAATGAAAAATAGAGCTTTTAAAGTGTTCAGGATTCGACACATTTTTTAGGTCTGACTGCAACTTACCAGAAAGAACGTTTCTGAACGCTATCAGAACATTCCTCATTCTCCTTTTCATGGTTTTCAGAGGGTTATTGATTTGTGTACTTATTTGTGATTGATTTGGCTAGTTCTGGTGATTGGTTTGGCCATTTTGGTGCATGAGGTATGGTAATAAATTTGGCCATACTGGTGAATGATTTGCCCATTTTGGTCATTTATATTACATTATTATATTATAATATATACGGCCTGTCTCATTGACTAGGTCTGAGTCCTAGATAACAAACGATAAATTTTATTTATTTATTTATTTTTCTGTGGACGCCCCATGCCGCCCCCTTGGCAAGATGCCGCTCTGGTTGGCTGCCCGTGTCACCTAAATCCACCACTGCCAAGCTGCAATCAAAACAAGTTTGACCATTTAAGTTTTTATCCGCTCATAAATAAAAAGGAACGACTGATTTTGCGAAATGTAGCTGAGGAAAAAGTAATATATTTGACTTTTAAATGTAGTGAATTTAAAGTAAAAGTCTTCCCAAATGGAAATACTTGAGCAAAGTACAGATACGCGAATAAACTACTTAAGTACAGTAACGAATTACATTTACTTCGTTACTGTTCACCACTGCATTTGTGACACTAACATTTCTGACTGTTACATTTTGCTTGACAAAGTTTACATAAAAATGTAACAACTATGTAGTAGCTAGCAAAAGTTTGAGGCTTTTTAATATTTCCCAGGTGCCTAGTGGTGTACAGTGGTCCCCCGGTACTCGCAGGGGTTACACTCTAAGTTCCAAAAATCCATAAATTTTGGACGCACCCCCACAGCCCCTATGGTACCTACGTGAAATCATCTAGACATTGATGCAGTAATGTGTTTGAAACATTTGTATAAAATTTGTTAGTAAAAACATAGTTCAAAATGTTATTACTAACGTTCCTGAACATTCGGTCCTGCTCCCGTGTATTTTAAGGTAATCCTCAACTTGCTGTTAGTTAGATTCCAAAAGAGAACCCACAAAATTTCCAAACCGTTAGTTCCGAACCGCAAATTATCAGGGGTTGACTGTGTTCACCACACTTTTGTTACAGTTTGAGAAATCTTAATGAGAATTTATATCCACTCACCTACCACTTTATTAGAAACAACCTTCATATTCACGAAATTGACAATTTGAATATTTCCAGGTAATCAAGATCTTATGAGATTCTCACACATGAAATTTCAAGTGTGAAATTTGTGTAAAGTGTTGATGACATAGGTCAGAGGAAAGCCTGATTTCAGGTAGTTTTGGGTAGTGAGCATATGTTAGTACAGATTAGCTGCTAATTCCTTTCATCAAGAAATATTTATTCACACGTTTACCATACTTTGCTGCCTAGCAACAAACCTCTTATGGTAAAGTTGCCTATTTTGTGGTAGAAATCATTATCATTCAATGTCATTACTTTTTGCGAAAGAATACACAATTATAAGCTTCACTCTCTCGACGTAAACATTCCTACTGTTTTTTTTCCAGACAGTGAGAACACATGACATTGGACCATCATTAGTGAACAAACTTGATAGATAACATCTAATTGGTAAGATTTTGCAATAATGTTGAATAAACTGATAATTATTGGTTATTAACAACCTCACATCACTCTGTACTACCATGTAACTGACAGGAACCTTAGTTGTCCACTCAAAAGATAATTTGATTTTTTTTTAAGTTCTCTAATTTATACAGAACCAGTTCTGCCTCTAATGGACCGTTTCCATGTCTCCTTATTGTAAATTAAGCATTGTTCCTGCACACTTTCACACACAGACACTGCATTCTACCTAAAGTAAAGTCCGGCCAAAACCCAAACATTTCATTAAAGCATTCGTCGATTGATCAGACACGGCTTCAAACAACGAACGCTTATTATTTTTCAAACACTCTGCCCATCCAGGCATAAAACATGGCCATGGCAACGAAGCCTCATTTAAACAAAATATTCATAAAGGTTATTAAATATAATGGTGCTGTCTAGTTAATGATTAGTGCTTATTAAACTGTCCTTCAAAAGATTTATTTTCGGCTCTTATTAGCTCATGATGGAATAATCACGGCTCAGGGAACAGATGTGAGCTGTTTAATTATTTTATGTGGTTGCTGAGAGCTCTGATGAGCATGAAGTCCAATACTGAACTCAACCTGGAGTTCAGAAATGAAAGCTTTGTAAGATCTCTGAAGATGTCCTAGGGTATCTGAAACCAAGACTTTAGTAGGAGATCCTTTAAGTTAGTTGTAAGGTGAAGGATTGGACTTGTCCAGCACATTCCACAGATGCTTTCTGTGGAATTTGGAAGATGCTCTTATATAAACGCTTTGCTTGTTTGTCATGTTCCTGAAATCACTCAAAACTATTTTTGCAGGGTTACAAGAAACATTGTCCATCTGAAGGAGGACACTACTGTGAAGTGGTGTAGTTGGTCTGAAACATAGGTAGGTGGTACCCATAGTTTTTCAGCAGAACATCACCCAGATCATCACAGCCTCTGTCACCTTGCCTACTTTCTATAGTACATCCGGGTGCCATCTCTTTCCTAGGTAAGCATGACCACCTGGAGAAGATTTGTTCAACATCTGGCTGTCTACAATGATGACAAGCAAATGTAATTTATCAGACCAGAGCACATTCTTTCAATGGTCTAGTTTTGATACTCGCATGCCCCTTGTAGGAACTTTCGGTGGTGTACATAGGGTCAGCATGGGCAGTCTGAACAATCTGCAGCTACGCAGTTCCATACACAGCCGAATGGGATGTATCTTGTGCTCTGACACCTTTCAGTCCTTTTTTTATCAGTTTGTGCTTCAGTAGTTTTTCAAGTAGTGTTATCAGACCAGAGGTACTAGTCTTCACTCTCCATGAGACCAATGAGACTTGGGCTCCCATTAGCGCAAGATGTTTTCTTTGTACCTCTTTTTGAAGGGATTAACTATGCAGTCATCTGGTTCTCACTATCTGGCCCTTGTCAAAGTTGTTTTTTATAAGAATTAAATTTTGTTATAGAAAATATAAGTAGTTCCTCTAACTGAGTGCAAAATATAAATGATTATTTTTGTGTTCAAGTGCCAATAATTCTGCCTCTTATTAACAACTGAACTTTGGTAAATGTTAAAATGTTTGTCACTCGCATATATTTTTTGCCCAGTCTACCTTTAATATCACTAAATTTGACTAGTTAGTAATTCCCCTCAGGTTCGTCTTTGTTTGAGCATTATGCTAAGTGCTAATGCATGTTAATGTGTTTTTCATTAACCGGGCTCCTGAAGCCCTGGCCCGCCGGTGGGCGTGACGTAGCCCGTCTCCGAGTTGAGTCGGGGAGAATGGAAAAAAAAGTTTCCGGAGCCATTTTGTTTGGCGCGGCTCTGTAATTAAGCTGCCAGCAGTGGTGCATTAACGCCGCATTAGGCAGTGCAGGGCCGAGTCGAGTACTGAGGTAAAAACAACAAGGGACCGTACTGGCCATCACGTCTGCAACACGCTGACCTCTATTACAAACACACACACAAAAACACACACACACACTTAAGGATTCATCATTGTGTCTCCCAACCTGACATAACCCATAATTTATAAACACACATAGTCCACGGTTTGGCAAACTAAACTTTTTCCTTTCTATATCTCCTTTCTATATCTTTCCATGTATTTGCAATAAAATACAGTAAAGATGCAAAAGAATAGACTGCAAAAGTACTGCACAATTTAAAGGCACTCAGTCAAGATATACAACATGTCTGGAAGTTTACTTCTTTATTTTTACACCAAAGCTATACATTTGGTCTTAGTCAAAATCTATCATAGAAATATCTGATTCAAGCCACACCCAATTTTTAGTAATAATAATACATATTTTAGCAAGTTTATTGCCTTTTGCACAGGTACATTGGTATTCTTGTGTGCACACATTCTAATAAAAAAAGAAAAGAGGAAACGAGGAAGGCTAAAAAGGAGGTTTATGGATGTTGTGAGGGAAGACATGCAGGTGGTTGGTTTTAAAGAGGCAGATGTAGAAGACAGAGTGATATGGAGATGGATGAGCCACTGTGGCGACCCCTAATAGGAGCAGACGAAAGGAAAAGTCTGTATTAAAGACAGGTACTGATGTAGTTGAGGTGAGGACACCTGAGGTACAGTCACATTAGTTCACATTAGCCCAAAAGGTGTTCAGTTGTGTTAGCAGGCTACTCAAGATCTTTCACTCCAAACCATGTAGACCAAATCTTCTGGATTTGTGCACAGGGGCATTGTCATTTAAAGGGAAGTGAAGGGAAAATGCCATGCTACAGCATCCAAAAACATCCGATACAAACGTGTGTCAAGTTTGTGGTAACAGTCTGGGGAAGAACCACATATGGCTGGAAAGTCAGGTGTCCCAATACTTTTGTCCATATAGTGTATGTCTTGTTATTTAAAAAAAAATTCCACTAAATCTTTGCTTGAAGAGATTAATAAGCATAAATGCTATTTCAGTGTTTGTGATCTGGTTCTCATTTGTAGAGGTTGAACAATTTATTGGTTTTGTCAATTAATCGGCAGTTGATTACTGGAACTATATATATATATATATGGTCCTTGGTGGTCTAGTGGTTAGGATGCGGCGCTCTCACCGCTGTGGCCCGGGTTCGATCCCCGGTCAGGGAACCAACCCCAGCCACTCTTAGTGGCGGTCCCAACCCCGGATAAATGGGGAGGGTTGCGTTAGGAAGGGCATCCAGCATAAAAACATATGCTAAATCAAACAAAAAAAACCATATATACAGTATATGTTTTTTTGTTGTTGCTTTTTTAATAAAGTCCAAAACAATTTTACATAAAGTCTATTTGCAGTATCCAATTTAATATATATCACTTGATCAGTTATCGCCAAGTATGATCCAACCTAGCTCTCTGTATCAGTGAAATCTATCTCCACTATCAGGTGACTTCTACACATTTGTTTGTCTAATTGCTCAATGTGTAGTAAGTCCTTTTCTTTTGCTGTGGCATAGCTCATGTTCATTAGCATGTAATAGATTTTTTATTGATTTGCCAAAATATATTTCAAGGCAATACTTTCATTCATTTCGGACTTCTGATTTAATTAAGCACCAACGTATTTACTCAAAAACAAGAACCAACAATCACTACAGTCTCATCACAGTTCTTATCCTCTTCTCGTAGGGTTTCTGCAGAGTGTAGGTCCAGCCCTTGTCGTCACCTCGCACCGTAAAGCTCTCGTGTCAGAAACAATCTGTTGCTGATGTGTTGACTTCGGCCGAACGGCCGCTCTGGAACCCTCTGTGACCCCCGGTGATCAGTCCTGACCTGCCACATGCTGTTTGGACACACACCACTACCTGTGAATGTGTGTGTGTGTGTGTGTGTGTGTGTGTGTGTGAGAGAGAGAGAGAGAAAAGGGAGGCTCTGTAGGCTGTTTGTATGGTAATTAGACAGTAGTGATGAGGATGCAGCAGTAATGTGAACAGACAGGAGTTTTTACACTTGAAAAGGGAATCACACACACACACACACACACACACACACACACACACACACACACACACACACACACACACATGCGTGCACAGGGCCAGGTGTGAAAGAACATTCACTAGAGCTGCTCGAATGAATTTTCACTAATAGTTTTGTAATATTTTATAATATTTATAAGATTATCCAATGCTTTTTTGAATAATGTTGGACGAAGTACACAAAGCATGTACTTGAGTTAAAGTAGAGATACAGTAGGAAGTAAAAATTGTCTCTTTAAACTTTCACTTCAGTTAAAGTGCAAAAGTATTTGTCTTTAAATGTACTGAAGTATCCAAAGTACTAAGATTGATTATGGCTATAATGTTCCTATTATCATTTTTGTCACAAGATTCTTGCTTGAACTACTCATGTTACGTGAAAAGACACACCGATTCAGTATTATCCACTTATAAATAAAAAGGAACGACTGATTTCACAAAATGTAGTCGAATAAAAAGTAAGAGTCACCCGGAATGGACACTTCAGTAAAGTACTAAATGCCATTTTTTTCTACAAAAATAAAAATAAATTAATAATTATAATATTAATAATAATACTAGAATACTGTGTCAACATTGTGTCCTTGTGATTTAGCAACAAAGTCTACAACCATGAACGGTGTGTGTGTGTGTGTGTGTGTGTGTGTGTGTGTGTGAGGTCACTTCAGGGTAACAGCACCAGCTGTGGCCATTCACTCAGGGGTGTGTGTCCTGGGGCATGATGGCCAATGTGTGTGTGTGTGTGTGTGTATGTGTGTGTATGTGTGTGTGTGTGTGTGTGTGTGTGTGTGTGTGTGTCACAGCAAAGCAGACCATGAGGCAAAGTCATCGACTTATTGCTAAGGTGAACAACCTTCTGTAGGACATTAGCGGGCACACACCAAAAACACACACACACACTCACATTGGGGGGGCAGGGGTGTTAGGTGGAGGTCTGTCTTTTACCCTCCCTCCTGCTCACCCAATTGGCCTCTCAGTGTGTGTGTGTGTGTGTGTGTGTGTGTGTGTGTGTGTGTGTGTGTGTGCAGGTGAGAAGCACAGCTCCTTCTTTGCATAAGCGCTAATGACAGCAGCCTGAGCAAATGGAGCCAGTTAGCCTAGCACAGCGCTAATCATCTCAGCAGGAATTCCTGTCATTCTGCATGTGTTCTGCAATCGGCCCATTTAAACATCAGGCAGTGATGGGGCCGCCACACCCCATAGTCAGCTCAGGAGAGAGAGAGAGAGAGAGAGAGAGAGAGAGAGAGATGGTGGTGATCTGATGAGATAAAATTACCTTTTAATTAGCCTACTCTTTAGACTCTCATAATTGTTTTGGTCACACAACAAACCGCCGAGGCCTGTAATTACCAAAAAGCTATTTTGGGGATTAAAAAGGTCTAGAGCGGTACGTAAAAGGAAAAAGAGAGAGGGGGCGGGGGCGGGTTTGGAAATGAGGTGGTGAAATGGAGGGCAATCGTGGTGAATGTTTCATTATTAGATGAGTGTTTAGCGGAAAATAAAAAGTTGTTTAAGTGCAAATCAAAGCAGCCAAAGCTGATGGCAATGAAATTATATTTGCGTGCGATGACCGTGTAAATAAAATGCTCCAGGATCGTCAGGTGCATGAATCAGATACATCAGGAATTTTGTGGGCAAAAAAAAAACAGATGGTTGTGAATGAGAAATCTGAAACACACTGTATAAAAGTATTGGGATAGCTGACCTTTCCTGGTATATATGGTTCTTTAGATTGTGTAGAATTATATTTGACCTTCAATTGAACTAGGAGACTTAAACCTGTTCCAGCATGATGATGCCCCTGTGCACAAAGCCAGCTCCCTGAAGATATGCTTTATATGGGTCGGAGTGGAAGATCTCCTGCTACAGAGCTCACATGCTGACTACACACATCTACATTTACAGTATTTAGCACACACCCTTATCCAAAGAGACTTACAATTACAACTGAGCAGTTGAGGGTTAAATGCCTTGCTCAAGGCAACAGCAATTACAGCTTGATTTGGTGGTGCTGGGATTTAAACTCAAGCCCTTAAGGTGCAAAGTCTAATGCCTTGCTTAAGCAGTGAGCTACCACTACCTCAGACCTACTTACATCACCTACATCAGTACCTGACTTTACTAACACGCTTATAGCTGAATGAGCACAAATGTCCACAAACACACTCCAAAATCTAGTGAAACATCTTCCCAGAACATTGAAAGTTATTATAATAGGAAATGTGGACTAAATGTGGAATTTTATGGTAAGGTGTCCACAAACTTTTGTATAGAGTGTATAAAATCCAGGACTTTTTCCTTTATAAAATTTTAATCTCACAACCTCATGTTCATTAACTTCTTCATCAAACTATTCCTTGAGCTAAATCTCTGTCCATTAAAGCCATATTTTGATGTGATGAGATGCTAACCAATCACGATGCACTGTTTAACGAATACGTTTCATACCAACAACACATTTGACCTTTTATCTATTTATAGATATTTTTCACATTGTAAAACATTTATTCAACTAGTTTTCGATTATGTGAGGTATCCGCATACATGTCCCTGTATGTCCACACTGTTGCTATAGAAACGGCAAGGTATTAGAACATTGATTTAAACCTGTGATTTGTCTTGCAGCTGGTTGATGAAAGGAATCATCACCTTCTGACCAATCAGATTTGAGAATTCCGCAGCATGTTTTACTACTGTAGCGAAGAATTTTAAATCATAAATATTTACATTTACATCATTTAACACACACACACACACACACACACACACACACACACACACACACACACCTAGCAGATTAGAACTGTCAATGCAGGACTTTTGACTGACAGCTGACCTCCTGCTGTTTAGAAGATCTTCAGCATAAATGACCTTTACCCTCTCATTCCTCTTTTTTCTGTGTGCAAATTTCAACACCCACATTGGTTCTCCAAGAGAAGAGTTCAATGCTTTCCATCACAAAGCACTGCAGTTTATCTGCAATCAGTTCTTCAAGTCATGTACTATATGTAGAACAGTATGTTATCCAGGAAGCTGTGAGGTTTATGTGCATCCTTCTCTGAAAGCGTTTGTAGAACCTCAGAAAAAGGATAGGAAAGAAATTCAAATAAACTAAAACACATCAATCATGAGATCATTGTTTTCAGTGATATCAGGTTTTACTGATTTACAAACCTGTACATTTTTTAAATGTAGGTGCATCCAAAGTGAGATGTACAAATAAGCAAAGAAAGCACATATACTAAAATTGGAACGATGCAAAGAAGATCAGCATGGTGGCCCCTGGGCAAGGATGACACGCAAAATCGTAAAGAAAAGAAAGAAATAAACATTGAATTAGATAGGAAAATGATAGAGCGCTGACTCTCCCTAGTGGCCAGTCTCAGCTGTAACCTACAGAAACAACATAAAAACAATATTGCCTTAATACCATGGATGGTACCAAAATACCAAGAATGCCAAAGTGGTGAAAGAAGGTACAGTTGCCACCTGATGCCATCTGATGTCACTTGCTGCTACTTGCTATCATGGCCACAGGCCTGCTCACACTAAACAAAATAATTATTGTCAGTTTGTATTCATGCTAGCCCCAGATTTGTATTCTTAGCTGACATGACTGAATCTCATGGGGTCTTCTGCTCTCAAAGACCATCCACTTCAAGATTTGATGGGTTCTGAGATGGTTTTCCTTGTCTTTCCTTCCGTCAGCTAATGCCAGTCGAGGGATTCTCCTCTGACCTCTCACTTCAACATTCCCTTTCAGACGGCAGACCGCTCACTCTTGGAAAGTTTTTGATTTTTCGCACCACTCTGTATAAACCCATTCTAGGGACTATAGTTGTGTGTGAAAATCCCAAAAAGTTTAAAAGTTCCTGAAATACTCAAACCAGCCCATGTGGCACCAACAACCTTTACAGAAATCACACTCTTTCTTAATTTAGATGTTAAACATTAGCTCAAGCTCTTGATGTCTATCTGCATAAAGCCATGTGGAAGGCTGAAAGGAAAACTGCATGAATGGGTAGAAGGGTAGGTGTTTTTAATAAAGGAGCTGGTGAAACTTTGAGCATATATCTCATAGAAGAAATGGAGAACTCTTCATTCTTACTGTCTTAGAGTTCTTAAACTATGGAAAATTACAATTCAAGTCGATTTGACTTGTCTTGCACTTTTAACAATGGACATTGTCCCTAAGCAGGTTTGTAGAAATGAATAGATTACGAATATAAAGCTTTAAATTATAAATTAGTCTCTATAAGTATACGCCAGTGATTTAAATGTACAGTATATATTTTTATACCAACATTCCATTTACCATTTATATAGTGCAGTTAGCCATTAGCTTGGACTTGCTGGGATTTGAACTTGTGACCTTCTGGTGCATAGAACAGTGCCTTAACCAATAAGCTACTACCTCTCTTGAGTATCAGGGCATTGGGGCAGAACCGACAGGTCCTTAGAGCCGAAAGGGCTCACTGGCATCTCAAGAGAATGTGTAGCGAGAGAGAGAGAGAGAGAGACAGATAGAGAGAGAGAGAGAGAGAGAGAGAGAGAGAGAGAGAGAGAGAGAGAGAGAAAGGGAAAAAGAGAAAAAGGAAAAAAGAAAGAGAGAAATATAGATGGGTTAGCATGGGCTCATAAATGCTAATCTGAATTGAAGAACTGCTAGGTTTACACCATTTATATATTGTGCCATGACCAATAAACGGCTGGTCATGAATCATAAATACACATGAAAACTAAACATCACAGAGTTAAAATAAAACGAGTTGAAATAATTCATGTTCTGTCTTTGTTATTCACAACTTTTTATAATTCCGTCATCACTGAATGCACTGGTCAATAATGCCGAGTTTCTCTAGATGGCAGTATTTCTGCTTAAAGTGCAGCTCTGTATAACCTTCTGCTCTTTTGCATTACACAGTAAACAATAGTCTCAATAGTCCAGTGTCAAAGAAGTGTTTTATCAAGACTCAGTAAACCAGGTAGCCTTGTGAAACTAGAAACAAATCAACATAATTAATAGAAACTCGAGGCACTTGTACAAGGAATTGCTTATCGTTCATCAGCATTGTTTAGCTAATATTAGCTAGGCAGTGGCTCTTCTTTTCACCACCTTTCCTCTTTCCAATCAGAATTTTCCAACAACAATCAGTGAGCATGAAATCCACTCTCGCTGTGCTTTTAGTTTACGCTTTCACACCATTCCAGTAGTTTAACTCACAGCCTTCATGACGGCAGGACATCGCTCATCGCCGATTAGTCGAAAGCGATCTTTACAGACGACTCAGCACAATTAGATACATCCGATCTCTCCGTTCTATCCTTCGCTCAAGCTGAACACCTCCGAGGCTTCATCCTCCGCACGAAAACTGGCGTTCCCTCACACTAATTTACCGCATGACCCCCAATCTGACTAAAGCACTTTCAGATAGAGTCAAGCCTGAAATTGGAAATTCTTGAAGCAGGAATATCACTTCGAGCTGATAATTGCGTCAGTTTGGAAATTTTCTTTTTCTTTTACAAGAATTCACTTCTCTTTTTTTTATCTGAATGATTGCCATTTGTAGTTAATAATTAGGGCTGCAAGTCGATCCAGAAGAAGAAATGTATTCCTCAACTCCAGGCATTTGGGGCTCGAGAGGCAACTTCGAAGCTTTAGATTTGTTCCCATACAGTAACAAAATAAAAGAAGCCCTATAAAGACCAAATAATTAGTATGTTTGTTATTTGCTGATCCTCCAATGCGTACAAAGATATAATTCCTGGTAGCATGTCTTCATTTTTAGACAATAGTCCCATAGTTTCAGTTCCATATATTTCAAAAAACAATGATGTAAGACTGGATCTGTTTTGTAAATACACTAATCAGCCATAACATTAAAGTGCTGACAGATTACGTGACTGACTGAATGAATGATTATCTCATTACACTGGTACTTGACAACGGTCAGATATTAGACCGCAAGTAAACAGAAAGTTTCTTGAAGTTGACTTGTTTGGAGCAAGAAAAATGAGCAATAATAAGGATGTGAGCAACTTTGATAAAAAGGCTGAATTGTGATGGCTGGGTCAGAGCATCACCTGCCTACAGGGGTGTTCCTGGTATGCAGTGACTCGTACCTACCAAAAGTGTTTCAAGGAAGGACAAACGGTGAACCAGACACAGGGGTCATGGATACCTGGCTTGCTGATACACATAGGGATTTCTGATTGGAAGGTTGGGGGTTTAAGCCCTGGTATAGCCAAGCTGCCACTCTTGGAGAACTTGAGCAAGGCATTTAACCCTCTGTGTAGCAGGGGCACCATAACTCAGGTTCCTAACATTGCTGGGAAATCAGTCAGTGAGCCCATTTTGACCCCTTGCTAAAAGCTCCTACGATGGGCAGGGGAGCATCTTAACTGTACCATGAAGCAAAGAAAAATAAGGTGCTCTGGTCTGATGGATCATATTTTCTTTACATGTGGATAGCTGAAGGTGTGTGTATGTGTGTTGCTTACCTGTGAAAGAGATAGCATTATGATGCAATATGGGAATGAGGCAAGGTGATCGAGAGAGTGTGAGACTCTGGGCAACGTTCTGCTGGGAAACCTTGGGGGTTGGCTTTCAGATTACAGATTTCAGTCTGTTTGACTGTTTGACATTACTTTGACTGAGAACTTGCAGACAAAGTACACCCCTGATAGCAGTGATCTCTTTTAAGAGGATTATGCGCTCTGGTCAGAAATGATTTGAGGAACATGACAAAAAGTTCAAGGTGTATCCAATCTGATCCATAAAGGCTCCATCTCACTACTTACAGGATTTAAAGGATCTGCTGCTAATGTCTTGATGCCAGATGCCACAGTAGCCTTTAGAAGTGTTGTTAAATCCATGTTTCGATATTTTGGAGCCACAATGAAGAACAACACACAAGGGATTTGATGTTGAGGCCTATCTGTGTATAGACATATGATAGCTATAGGTGAATTAGGATATAAAATTGTATAATCCTTAAATTTAAAGATGTAGGTCCTTGGTTAAATATTTGTTCCAATTCTTTTCATGTATAATCAGAATCAGGTTTATTGGCTCACACAAGGAATTTGGTTCCAGCTGTTAGTGACTCTCAAAGTACAGACATAAATAACACCATACATTCAGCCTGAACTATACAAGACAAAAACAGACTATACAAGACAATATAGACAGTACGTATTAAACAGTATTAAATTAGACAGTATTAAATAATATAATTGCCTTTTTGGACCAATTGGTAAGTGATTCAATTGACAATTTTGCCTCTATTAGAAGATTGTATGTAAGATGATGAACGGGAGACAGCATGTTGGCAGACATCCTCACCCATTTAATGAAACATGGGGGTGGAAGCACAATACTTTGGGTTGTTTTGGAGCAGCGAATGTTGGAGACTTATTCCGGGTGAGAGGAATACTGAACCAACATGGCAACCATTCCATACTTCAACACCATGCAATTCGTCAAACCTCTGTAAATGTTATTTAGAGAGCAAACAGTCAGCTGGAGTGATATCTATCATTGAATGACCTGCCCAGTCACCGCACCTAAATCCTATCGAACTGCTCTGGGATGATTTGGATCACAAGAAATAACATTTGCAACTAGAACACCTTTGGCAAGTTTTACAAGAGCGATGGCAAAGCATATCAACTGAATGTTTGGAGAAATTAACTGTCCTGATGCCAAGAAAGTATAAAGCTGTTCATAATCAGGGAGAATTTTTCAAGGAAGTTGAACATCTGAACAAACTTTCGACAGGCACCATAGCATTTTCAAAACGATCTTCTAATTAAAAACCTTCGCTGTAAAACATCCCTAAACCACAACACGATGTTAGATATGAGATATGAGATGAAGAATCTCTCTTCATGAACAATTGTTGTTTCTATCGCTCACCACAAGAGGGAGATAAACACTCAGAGTTCTCCTCTCTCACACACAACACCCAGTTCAACTCTGACTAGGATAAAAAGGAATTTTATACTTGTCAGGGTTGCTCCAGATCTCAAACCTGTCCTGGGAATATCTGGTGTGAGGCGAAAATATACCAGCAGCTTTTCTTTTTTTTCCCCCAGAAATGGGAGGAAAAAAAATAAAGAAAACCCACAATGAATGCATGCAGTAATATTTAAAATGTGTATTTTAGGATTTAGTGTAAATGCAAATCACACACACACACACACACACACACACACTCCTCCTTTTTAAATGGGATTATTAATAGCACAATACATTGGATTTGCATGTTGTATCCATGAAGATATGCTTTACATGGGTTGGAGTGGAAGATCTCCTGAGTTAGAGCATTGACCTCAACCCCACCAAACACTTTTGGGAGAAATATGAATGCTGACTGCATCCCAGGCCTCCTCATCTCACCTACATCCGTATCTGACTTTCCCTTACATACTCCAAAGTCTAAGGGAACAACTTCCCAGAAGAGTGGAGGTTATTATGAAAAAGCAAATACTAATCTTATGCTCAGGTGTCCACAAACTTTTGTCCATATGGTTATTTTCTATTTTATTACTTCAATTGTACCAATGGACAACACAATTTAAGGTGGAGCAGCTCCTATGCTTTACACCCTAATGCAAAAATCCAGATTCTATAAATATGCAGATGAGACGATGCCCCCTATCCCGTCATGCCCCACCCCCCTCTATTGCTAAAATGCCATGACGAGTATTTCCTTACTGATACAAGTCCTTTTTGCATTCAGTCACCATAAAGAGATTAATATTATAATGCTACTATTAATAATAAGCATAATAAGAATAATAATGAATAGATTGTATACATTTTAAGATGTAATTCTAAACAACATTCATTCTGGAAACCTAATTTGAGGAATTTGTAATACGAGCAATCAATCTTCTTACTTTAATTTTTTTATATATATATATATATATATATATATATATATATATATATATATATATATATATATATATATAGTGCATCAGAAAAGATGCAGAAACAACTGATTAAAATGAGCTGCATGATTATGTAAGTAAAAAGAGTGCAGCAGTGCACAAAAGAAGGAGACTGGTTTTATCTTCTTACAAACATTTTAGCGAAGGAGGAGAGAGCAGTAAGTGTTCAACATAATGGAAAAGAGGCAGTCTCCCTCTCACACACACACACACACACACACACACACACACACACACACACTCAAGCAAAAAGGAGAGTAAGTGCTTGTATGGCAAAGTGCCACAATGACAAATCAAAACCAGACAACTGACATTTCATCTGAATGAAAATGTCACTGAACAAAGCCTGGTGCTTTAATTGCCCTCCAAAACGGCTCAAAGGAAGCAAAAAAATAAATAAAAAATAACATGGATCAACCGTAACTTTTCAATATCTGATCCCATGATGCTCAGCATTAAGTCATTGTTGGGTCTGGACTTTAAACCAAGGGCTTCAGATCCACAAAGCAAAATCCGTCCATCAGCTCGATAACCTAAGCCAAGAGCGGCCATGATTTATATGCAGGAGAGATAGGAGGAGGGCTGAAGAATGTTTGTAGCTTCACATTTGGCTCGGGATTGAAATGTCATCTTTTCCAACAGATTTTCGAGCACTTTCATTTAAACTTTAGGTCATTTCATACTATGACGAAATATTATGACAAAAAAGGACTTTTGAATTTCATCAAATCTACTAAATGTGATTGGGGAACCAGCGCACCAAACCTCCACCAGTCCAGAAAATATTACAAAACAATATACAGTGTATGGAATACTGATGTCTGTGAAATATTAAAATGTCCATAATACCGAAGTATAAAATACTAAAGTTAATGAAATCGTGAAATACAGAATACTGAAGTGGAAAAAAAGATTAAAGTATATGGAATACTGAAGTGTATGGAATACTGAAGTACACAGAAGAATGAAGTGTATGTAATAATGAGTACACGGAAGACTAAAGTGTATGAAATACTAAAGTATACAGAAGACTGAAATGTATGGAATACTGAGTATACAGAAGACTGAAGTGTATGGAATACTGAAGTGTATGGAATAATGAGTATACAAAAGACTAAAGTGTATGGAATACTGAAGTATACATAATACTGAAGTGTATGGAATACTGAAGTATACAGAATACTGAAGTGTATAGAATACTGAGTATAAAGAAGACTAAAGTGTATGGAATACTGAAGTATACAGAATACTGAAGTATACGGAAGACTGAAGTGTATGGAATACTGAAGTGTATGGAATACTGACGTGTATGGAATACTAAAGTGTATGGAATACTGACGTGTATGGAATACTAAAGTGTATGGAATACTGAGTATACAGAAGACTAAAGTGTATGGAATACTAAAGTATACAGAATACTGAAGTACACGGAAGACTGAAGTGTATGGAATACTGAAGTATACAGAAGACTAATGTGTATGGAATACTGAAGTGTATGGAATACTGAAGTACGAAGAAGACTGAGGTATACAGAAGACTTATGGTTTATGGTATACCGAAATGTATGGAATAATGACAAGTAGAGAGTATACAATTTGATGGAATACTGAATTCCACCTCAACAACCTGGACGTTCATGAAATTACGAGGAATTCAAGAACTTTGAGGATGGATTTGGACTGTAATTAATATCAACAGTCTACTACAATGGCTTAGAACCACAGTTTGCATGGACAGTTTGGCATTAAAGCTTTCTCACTGATAAGCTCACCTCAACAATGATGGAATTGTAATTAATTGGACATTCGGTGCCTCCCTGATGAGGATGAGGTTCCCTTTTTTTCTGGTTCCATTCAAGGTTTCTTCCTCATGCCATCTAAGGAAGATTTTCCTTGCCACTCACGACTGGCTCACTCATTAAGGATAAGCTTACAATTATAAATAAAACACTTATAGGCATTAACCTTATACACTTCTTTAAATACATCATATAATATATAAAATATATCTGCTTTATCGTCGTAAAGCTTTAAAACAATGCTATAAAAATTAAACATTATCCAAAGACCTTCTATACAATTGTGCACCTGTTTCATTGTACCAGTTTGGAGAAGAACCAATTGGTGTAGCAAGACACTGGTTCAGTCATTACTCCATTGGGGGAATTGAAATCTCAGTGTTGGAATTATGATCAGAACTGCCACTGCTGGGCCCCTGAGCAAGGCCCTTAACCCTCTGTTCAGTTGTATGAATAAGATAAACGTAAGTAGCTCTGAATAAAGGCATTTGCAAAATGCCGTAAATGTTAATGTAAATTACGCTAACAATAAAAGCACTGGCATAAGACAGACGTGACAAACCAAAGCTGTTTTTATGAAGTTCCGGTTCCTTTCCCAAAAGGTTTGAAGTATCCATATGTAATCAATCAGAAACTGGAGCATTTCTGTGTAGTACACTGCTAACACAGAACACACAATGACAAAACACAAAACACATGGGCCGGAACGAATGCTTCGCACTCTACACACTTGAGCTTGCGAACCAAAGAAGACAGAGTAATGTATGGAACAAAGACATGAAGCAAAGGCGCACGGGTCATCAATTACCTTAAAAGGTAGCAGCACTGCACATCTAGATAGACATAAATCAGAGATCGGTGCATTGGTCCCATATCGAACACGTGCATGGAGCGGAGCAGCATGGAAATATCCTACTTTGTTAAATGAGATCCAGCTGTGTGTTAAGACGTACGTTGAGATATAATAGAACAGATCTCAATCATTCAGGCAGAGGATCCTAAAACAGCATCTTCTTCATCATCGTGCATTATTTGAAATATTTGATCCTGGTTTGCGTGTGCCTGTAAATGCAGCATATTTTCAATATTCTGTGGACAATTCTGTGGGCTGTTGTAACAGTGGACATTGTCTCTAAGAAGCTTAAAGAAGAGGTAAATTAGTTCTAAAGTTATATAATGATGTTTATCCCTAATGAGTGAGCCAGCGGCAACTGTGGCAAGGAAAGGGAAGGACATGAAGAAGAAACTTTGAGAAGAGCCAGACGCCAAAGGGAACCTGTCCTCATCTGGGTGGCACCGATTGTCCTTTCATTACAGTTCCATCATTGTTGAGGTGTTCAGTGATGGGCAGAACTGTTCATGCAACCTGTGGTCCTGAGACATTGTGGTAGACTGTTGATACACCTGTGGTGTGATTGTGGTACACCTGATTTTTTCCAGCCAGGAGGAGAAGGAGAGGAGGAAGACATCTACAGAGACAGCACGGAAAGGAGAGGTGTAGGAGAATGGAGGTTAGAGTTGGTACTTTATGGATGTGGTGAGGGGAGACATGCAGGTAGTTGGTTTGAAAGCGGCAGATGTAGAGGACAGAGGGGTATGGAGACGGATGATCAGCTGTGGCGACCCCTAATGGGAGAAGCCAAAAAAAGAATAAGATGGAAGCACACATTTGTGTAGGATGTCTTTGGATGCAGTAGCATAGTTTCACTTGAACTAGGAGACCTAAACCTGTTCCGGCATGACAATGCACCTGTGCACAAATCCAGCCCCGTGAAGATATGCTTTACATGGGTTGGAGTGAAAGATCTCCTGCTATAAAGCTCTAACCTCAATCTTATTGTAATGAATTGAATGCTGACTGCACCCCAGGCCTCCTCACCTCAGCTACATCATTACCTGAATTTATTTTAACACTCTTGGGGTTGAATGAGCCCAAATCTCCACAAGCACACTCCAAAATCTAGTGGAACATCTTCCCAGAAGAGTGGAGGTTATTATAACTATAACTATAAATGAGGACTGAATGTAATCTGGAAAGATGAAAAAGCTGATATATATCTTCTGGTTAGTTGCCCATATAGTGTGTATGAAAAACATGAGAAATTAAGTATTGGAAGAAAGAATAAATAATTAGTATACATAACAGATGATAAAGAAGTGGTTTAAAAAAAAGAGCCATCTTTTTGCCTGCTAGCTCCAACCCTCCACACAGCCTAGCAGTGAATCACTGCGTCTAGTGATCGAGCAGGACTCCATCCGTCGTCATGGACACGCAGGGTCATGACCCCCGCCGTCTCGCTCCTTGAGCTGACAAATTTCCCACAATCAATAGCAGCTGCCAGGAGAACGCGAGAGGTCACGGTCGCTCGTGTCGACCAGGCAGATTAAATCCAGCCAATGATGGGTAATTAATGGACTTGATCAATCAGAGGTGATGCTAAACGCTGGCACAGAGACAAAATAGCCCACAAATGTCTCCATCTACGGGGAAGAAAAATCATCTGGGATTTAAAATAAATGTTAAGTGACAGGGATGCAAAGTCATGATGTTTACTGATGCTCACCTTATTTGGGTCCATATTTAGTTAAATTTCATTTCTATAGCACTTTTAAAGATGGACATTGTGTCAAAGCAGCTTCACAGAATTTAAGAATTATTAAACAAAATCCACTTATATTTAAATTCATGTGTATTTATTAAGCATGTCGAATCAGATTGGTCAAGTCTCGCCTATAGTCGAATTCAACGCACTGAAAAACAATAAAAAATTCATGTACTGAATGAAATTTGAGCAGAATATACTTTTGAAGAATCTCCCTGATATTGTAAAATATTTAAATCCCTGCCACCAAGATGCTCCTGCGTCGGTTACAGATCATAGAAAGTAAAACTCAAATCTATCATGGGGTGGTTGGAATTATTCAAAGCTTCTTTCTTTTCTACATTTTTATTGACATTATCATAATAAACGGTGTATTAATTTATTGGTAGCTCTATGTGAAATCAGACATTGAGCACTCCCCGTATAACCAAAATGGCATGATGCTTGTTTCATAACACCGCTGTGAAGCTTCAACGAGATTGGTAGTCGAATCAGGCTCCTCCTATCGAAGAATTGAATCTTCGACTACTCGGGGTCACCAATAGTATTCATATATAGATAGTCTATAATAGAAAACGTTCACTGAATTTTCATCAGAAGTACCAACAAAACCGTTTAGCTGTGTAGAAATAACCCTAACCCTTGTTTACCTAAGGGAAGTGATGCAGCGGCACTTTAGTCCTTTTGTAGTCGGTACAGATCACTCACCTCCTCACCTGGACCGTCTACCGGAACCAGAATTTCAATGTTAAATGTTCCAATGTTCATGTTAAAGTACCCAAATAAACACACGTAACACTTAGATGATTTCACCACTCTTTTTTCTACGATCGCTAAATTGCGATACATTGCGGTAGCTATACCGTCAAAAAAATTCCATTGACTTATAGGCGACATCCTCGTGTCTTCGCATCTAACGTGCGGCCTAATTTTCTAATTCTCAGCAGGTCCTTGTGGGTTCGTTGACAATGAATGCTGACGATCATGGGATAAAAATCTTGCAGGTGTTTTATTTGCATATAAAGTCAGCTAAATGACACGATGAATTAAGAAAAAAAAAAGTCTCATAAACATAGAAACAAGGCATTTACAAATGGCACCAATGACATCATGGCAATATATAGAGCTGTTTTTTTTTTTTCTTTTCTCAGCCTTTCTGCGCGACGTACAACAAACACAACACGTTCCACCAGGTGGAGATGAGAAAGTAAACCGTAACCGTAATAATAACCATGGGCTCAAAGCAGCTGCAAAGATTTCTTTTTTTTTTTTCCAGCTCCTTACTGAAGCGACATTTAAGTTTGGCTTGGTTAAAAAAAAGGATTTGTACAATTTATCGCCATTGTAGAACAAGAGCCTCTGAAGGTAAAGAAGGCAAAAAAAAACAAAAAAAAAAAAAACAAAGCGCTATCAAGGTTCAACTAACACAATCCAGAACAGGTGCCATTATTAATATTATTATTATATAATTTTCCAAATGTCAAAGCAATTGTCCAAACTTTGATTTTTTTTTTTTTTCGCATTACTGTATACATTTATATTTCTGTCAGGTTTTTCTGATTCCTTACTCAAACCATAACGTCTTCCCGGATTTCAGGCGACTTAAAAATGCCACCTACAGAGGCCGCTTTGTCGCAAAATAGTTTTGGAGCACTGCAGGAATAAAAAATAATAAATACAACTTTAAACGGAGATGTTATAGATTTTTCAGCAAAGTACCTCGTGAAACTTCAGCCATTTATTTTCCCCTCCCATGAATTTTCCAGTCGAAATAAAATGTCTTGAGCCGGATTGATGTTTTGATTGAAGCGATAAATAGAACCGCAAAGCATCCTGGGAAATAGTCAAGCAACTTCAATCCTTAAATCAATGTCTTATGCAGGAGAAACAAACAAACAAACAAAAAGTTTGTGAAAAGATGTATTGCTGAGCCTCTTATGGTACCTTATAATGCACTTTAGATACAGACTAAAACAAACTGAACAAGGCAACCGATACAAATGAACCATAAATATGAATTTGGAATTTTTCTTCTTTTTTTTTTTGTTTTCCAGCAAATCATTATTTAAATGGTATGATCTGAATTTTTAAAAAATATTACATATTCATGCATTCGTTTTTTTTTTTGTTTTTTTTGTTTTGTTTTTTTTAAATACAAGCAGTACAAAAGACCATTACTTTAAAGATAAGAAGAGTTGGAGAGTAGAAAAAAAAAGAGAAAAAAAAAAAAACAAAGGGGGGAGCAGGATTAATTTCACGAGCTTCCTGGGTTGGGAAGGTCGAATACGATGGGTGGGTTGGTGGGCTGGAAACTGACTGTACACGTAGACGAGTTGATGAACGTCGTATATCCGTCTGTCATAAGGCCATAACCTGTGTGATGAGACGCAGAACAACAGAGAAGTTTCAATAAGTTGGATAGGAATCATACAAAAGTAAATGCTTGATGTGTTTGGTTTTCTATACACTATAATGACAAAAGTATTGGGACACCCTGAGCTTTCTAGTTATGTGTCTCCAAACTGCAGCATTTTAAACTACAAGACCTGAAGCCACAAAGCCAGCTCCATGCTTTACATGGGATGGACTGGAAGATCTTGAGTGGCCTGCTTCAGATCTCTGACCTCAACTCTACTGATCGCTGGCCTCCGTCACCTCACCTACCTCAGTACCTGACTTTACAAACACCCTTGTGGCCGAATGAGGAACATCTTCCCAGAAGAGTGAAGGTTATTATAACAGCAAAATGGGCATTAATTAAAGAATAGGATGTTTAAAAAAAAAAAAAAAAAAAAAAAAACCCACACCAAACGCATGTTTAGTTGTCCACAAACTTTTGCCCATATAGTGTATATACATACATTAGTATTTAATCTTCAAACAAAATTGCAAACAATGGCGTATTTTCTTTGTGCTGTTGGATATGAAGCTTGTGAGATTGTGGAAAGCACATTGTTTACACTTGTTTTGTTTAGTCTATTATCTTCAAGTAACTTTAAAACACAGCTGCTATCATTTAAATGAAAAAAAAAAAAAAAAAAAAAACATGCAGAAATCTCTAATCTTATTGGTCAGAAAATAAACTTCAAAGAAGAAGTATTTAAAGAAGTGCTTTATACTGTAACAAACACTAGGTTTATCTATGCGCTTGTTTGTCACGTTTAATGTGGTGATGAAGGAGTCTCTAGCGTCGGCGCTTTCTATCGGTCAGATGGCGGAAGCTCAGTGGTTAAGATGTTGAACTTCTGAGCCGAAGGTTGCAAGTTTAAGTCCCAGCACTGCTAAGGTGCCACTGCTGGACCCTTAAGCGAGGCACTTAACCCTCAACTGCTCAGTTGTATAAATTATATAACCGTAGGTAAGCTTGGATAAGGGCGTCTGCCAAATGCCATCAATGGAAATGGAATTGGAATGGTTGGACATTGGACTTTGGATTGGAGGGTCACAATTTCAAATCCCAGCACCACCTAAATGCCACTGCTCAGTTGTAAGTTGCTTTGGAAAAAATTGGCAAAAGCTATAAATGTAAAAATCTATTTTTGTAAACAATTTCAGCATGGAAACTGGTCAGGAAAGAGGAGTTTACTTATTCTGTTTTCTTGTTAAAATAAACATTGGGTTTTGTGCGAGAGAGAGAGAGAGAGAGAGAGAGAGAGAGAGAGAGAGAGAGAGAGAGAGAGAGAGAGAGAGAGAGAAAAATGGAGACGTAGGTGATGGAAGAGCTGTTTACAAGTGCTGTAAGGCAGTCGATCGCAAAAATTTTTCTGCCATTCCCCACTTTAGAGAGGGATGGGGGTGTGGATGGGGAGAGAGAGAGAGAGAGAGAGAGAGAGAGAGAGGGAGGGGATTTTCAAGCCTTACGTGTTCTCCATCACCCCAAAAAATAGTAATAAAACACTTCAAATTTAAAAACGTCCAATGTATTGAAATATCAAGTTCTGAATCATTAAGAGTAAATATCACCAAGCAACTGATGCTGTTTTAATCAACTTGCATTAATGTTCTAATTGTTTGTTTATGATTGCTTGAGTGGATGAATCTTATTTTTCAAATAAAAAAAAATAAATAAAAAAAATAAATGAAATGATGTTTAATAAAAAAAAAAAAAAGAAAATAAAAAATTAAAATCCTGCCTCTTACTGCACCCCACCTGTAATATCTTTATTTTCCTCTAGAGGGAAGCGCCCCACACTTCGAGAACCACTGCTGTAAGGTAAGTGATAACTGGAACATTCTGGAACGTTACAATACTATAAACCGATCAAACCACGATGGGTCTTTCATTAACAAGAAAAGAACTATAAATTACTGTGTAACACAGTCTGGACTGTGGTGCTGATGAAAATAATACATTTCTGGGTGCAACTTTCCAGGAAATCAAAGTTCATTGTAGTTGCTTTGTGTATGTGTTTTGCACAAAATTTCTCAGTGTTATTGAGTGTGCAGGAATCCAAAGTCTCACCTTCATGGATCCCGCCGTACACGTGAAGTTTGGGTCGGACCCGTCTCTGTACCGTGTTGAGTAACTCCACACAGCCCACCCTCTGGAGCTCCTTTGGAACCCAGTCTCTGAACCCTGAAGCAAAAAGCACAGAGTTAAAACACAGTCCACAGTCCGTACGCCACATTTCACCACATGTATCCTCAGTGCTGCGTCCCTACCTAACAGTGAGTTACAAAAATATTACTATATATATATATATATATATATATGTGTGTGTGTGTGTGTGTGTGTGTGTGTGTGTGTGTGTAAGTTGATTACTCATATTTTACAGCAAAGGATTTTTTCCTCTATTCAACCTTTTAATGGTTTCACTACAAACCAAAATACATTTTAATTAAATCAAAATACGACACTTAAGGTCTTGTTGGTTATACCTGATGTGATGTAAAACCAAATCACGATAATCAAAAGCTAGTCTGTTTCTGTTAGAAAGCAGGGGGGAAAAAACCCCCAAACAAAAGCACTTTCTTGTACGAGCTGAATGTCTCCAAGGTCAGAATCATCATGTATTCTTTTCATTATAGAGCTATTCAGTTCTCCCAGAGGGCTAAACAGATGAACCACACACACACACACACACACACACACACACATACACGACAAGAACCATCACCACGACCTGATGACCTCAGCCCTTACCATAATCCTAGACATGCCACATTAACCCTAATCTTTAACCCCCACATTAATCATAAACAAATACAGCAAATCATTTTGTTTATAGTCTGGAAAAAGGGTTTTATTTTTAGAAAAGAAAAAAAAGAAACCCCTAAAAAAAAAAAGGCAGTTTAACTCAAAGTATTTTAATTACTGGATTTATTTATTTATATATTCCCAAATTTTGTTATTTTCTTTTTGGGATATTAGAAAAATGTTTGACTGTGCGACAGACAAATGTCTATAAATCCTACAACAAAAAGATGTTATGACCTTGCTTCTTTCTAAAACAAGAAAAAGGGAAACACACACACACACACACACAAAGATAAATGCGGTAGGCTTTACCCAAAGGAGGCCCGTGAGTCATGAGGATGTCGATGTCCTCAGGGATCTGGTTCCACTTGTCCAACAAAGACTGACCACGAGGCAAGTTAAAACCCCATCCATTAAACCAGGGCGTCCTGAGGAAACACAAACACACACACACACACTTGATAAATATCACATCCAAGTGCATCTGTCTAGAGATGTGTAACACCGGGTCCGTAGCCAAAACCCCAAAAGAGAACTTGATCTAATGTCTCTGCGCTATCGGATATCAAGGCCACTGGCGTCGTCGTCCAGAGCAGAGGTTATCACCAGAGCAGCGATCGAGGCGCAGAGGTCGTGGTCGGAGGCGGCCGATTGATCATGCTGTCAGCGCTGCCGAGCTAAAGCTCGTTAATGCGAGCTTTTTAGTTGCCCTGGGGAACGGCGCCACCGACAGGCCACGCTAACACAGCTAACCCAGTCCAGACCCGGGCTGATCGAGGCCAGACCACGCTGACAGGCTGTTTGGATGAGGTTGCTAGTGTGTGGTGTGTGTGTGGGGGGGAGGTCAGGGTCACGTGCTGGGAAGTAATGCTGAGTGACGGATGAAGATAAATAGAAAGACGAGGCAGGAATTAACTGGGGGTTTCAGAGCGCTGCAAAGACCGAATTCTAAACACGAACGATGATCGTGACAATGTGCAGCCAAAAGTATTGGGACATCCACATTTTCCCACCTGTATGTAATTCTTCCCTAAACTGTTACCGCAAAGTTGAAGGGAAACAATTGTATTGAAAAAGACGTCGACCAATTAATGGGCACTGATAATAAAAACGATGTTTTTTTTTGCCTTCTGATGGGCTGTCATTATGAGAGCGGCCTCTAGAGGTGAATCGGTGATGCACAGTTTTGGTTTTTGTTTACAAACAAGACTGCACGCTGCACGGAGAGCAGTATATTATATTTGATAATTATATTTATTAATACATATATTCATATTTATCTTATTAGCTCATTTCTTTATGATTCAGTACTGTGTTTTTTTATTTTTAATAAAGTTCAGTACTGTTTGTATCCATTTTTAAAACTATTAGTTGATTAATATGCTTTACTATGCTTTAGACGGGTTAGATTGGAAGATCTTGACTGACCTGCTATAGAGCTCTGACCTCAACCCTATTGACGCACTCCAGACTTCCTCACTTCCTCTCCTACCATCAGTACCTGACTTAACCATCATTGTGGCTGAATGAGCACACATCAGAATTAAAAACATCTCTAAAGATACAACACCTTCCCAGGATAGTGGAGGTTTTTATAGCACCAAATATGGACTAAATGTGTGTACTGTACGTATACCATCACTGCTGCGTTATAAGCAGTATAGTAAGGTTAACTCCATTTCATCACACTAGGGTGATAACAGCGTGGCATTTTAAATGCTTGATGACTTCCTCTACGTCATCATCGTAAATACGATCTTTCTGCAGGCTTCTCTGAAAAAAGTCTGCTGAGACGGCGCCGTTTGAACTACAGAGAAAAATCTTGTCATTGTTTATGGTCGCTTTTCTTTTATTCATGAGTTCCCCCAGTTTCACCATTTCAATGGGGCAATGCTCCACGTATTTATTTATACAGCCGTAAACATTCATTTTGTTTATAATTAGCATTTAAAAATCAACCGTTTTCACTGCGATTATTATGCGGTCGTCCGGTTTGAGGAAACTGAGCTGCTTTTTTCATCTTGCAATCAGATGTAATGCAATGTATTCTATAACAATCTTATTATTACAATTATTATTATTTCGGCTTCATCCAATAAGGGGTTGCCACAGCGGATCCTCCCAACGAACATCTCAGCATCTTCAGCTCTGCTACCTCCAGCTCCACCTCCCGTCTCTAAACCATAAAACACCACAGTTCCATAAACTTTCCCTTTTACTCTCACAGATACTCTTCTATCACAAATTACTCCTGCTATCACTCTACTCCACTTCACTCTTTTCTTCACTTCTCTAACACACTCTCCATTACTTCGCCAGCAGCCATATCACCCTGTAGCCCAAGACAGCTTGCCCACTGAAGCTAAGCAGGCTTGAGCCTGGCCAGTACTTGGATGGGAGACCACCTGGGAAAAACCAGGTTGCTGCTGGTAGAGGTGTTAGTGAGACCAGCAGGGGGTGCTCACCCTGTGGTCTGTGTGGGTCCTAACACCCCAGTATAGTGACGGGGACACTATACTGTCAAAAAAAAAAAGCACCGTCCTTCGGATGAGACGTTAAACCGAGGTCCTGACTCTCTGTGGTCATTAAAAAATCCCAGGATGTCTTTCGAAAATGAGTAGGGGTGTGCCCCGGCATCCTGGCCAAACTTGCCTGCTGGCCTACTTAATCATCCCCTCATATTAATTGGCTATATCACTATCTCCTCTCCACTAATATGCTGGTGTGTGGTGGGCATTCTGGCGCAATATGGCTGCCGTCGCATCATCCAGGTGGATGCTGCACATTGGTGGTGGTTGAGGAGAATCCCCCTTTCATATGTAAAGCGCTTTGAGTGCTGCAGAAAAGCGCTATATAAATGTAACGAATTATTATTATTTGCACTGTTGACCCCAGGTACATGAACTGCTCCACCATCTCCACCTCTTCTCCCTGCAACTGCACCACTCCACTGCCCTCCCTCTCATTCACACACATGTACTCTGTCTTACTCCTACTGACTTTTATTCCCCTTCTCTCCAGCACGTACCTCCACCTCTCCAGGCTCTTCTCAACCTGCTCCCTACTCTCACCACAAATCACAATATCACCCGCAAACATCATAGTCCACGGAGACTCCTGTCTGACCTCGTTCGTCAACTTGTCCATCACCATTGCAAACAGAAAAGGGCTCATAGCCGATCCTTGATGCAGTCCAACCTTCGAATTCTATATCAATATGGATCAACAAACACAAGTGTTTATATTAAACTAAAATATGTCCAAAGTATTATGATTTAATTAGAAGATGCTGATTAGTCACAAAAGAGCTCCAGAAAATTAGACTCACAAAATGAGGAAAGCAACAGAAATGCGATACACAAACACACAGGCTATATTTTGCCAAATGTTTGTGGACATCTTATCATAAGATTGGTACGTGCTTTTTGAACATCCCATTGCACATTTAGTCTCCATTTGCTGTTATAATACGCTCCTCCTATGGAAAGATGTTCTACTAGATTTTGGGGTGTGCTTGAGGAGATTTGTGTGAGATTTAAATCAGCCACAAGGGTGTTAGTAAAGGCAGGTACTGATGTAGGTGAGGAGGCCCGGAGTGCAGTCAGCGTTCCAGTTCATCCCAAAGAAGTGCAATAGGGTTAAGATCAGAGCTCTATAGCAGGAGATCCGCCACTCCAACCCAAAGCAACTCCAAAGCATATCTTAATGGAGCTGGTTTTGTGCACAGGGTTATTGCCAGGCTGGAACAGGTTTGGGCCTCCTAGTTCATCCATCCATCCATCCATCCATCCATCCATCCATCTCTCTCTCTCTCTCTCTCTCTCTCTCTCTCTCTCTCTCTCTCTCTCTCTCTCTCTCTCTCTCTCTCTCTCTCTCTCTCTCTCTCTCTCTCTCTCTCTCTCTCTCTCTCGCTCTATCTATAAATATAAATAATCAAAAGGCTATCCCATTTCTCCTCTGCTTTGAAAAAAAGCAGAAGTGCTTTCCGTCTCACCATCGCATCGCTCTGTAATTTTGCCTGAAACGATCTGATGGTTGATGTACAAGCTTTAGTGCACGTGGAGCGCCTTGACCTGAGGCCACATCTCACTGGGGTTTTAACACAATGTGTGGGTGGTGTGTGTGTGGTGTGTAGAGGGCAGTCTCCTGAAGACCACAAGACTGAGGTCTACATTTAATAAATTACACTGAGCAAATGCTGGAGGAACTGAGGGACATGGGAGCAACAGACTTTTTTTTCTGCGGAATGATATGAGAATCGCGTTAGAACCCAGGAGCAGAGAGCCAATTATGGAAAAGAAGAGCGAGCCTCGAGCGAGTCGGTGGGTCGCGCCTTTGTTCACCTTAAAAGGAGGAATACTGTATGGATTTTATTAATGTGTGAAACACGCACACCTTCGCATAATCTAACCTTCCGGATAAACACTGTAAGCGACATCATTTTTATGCACAACACTACAGATAGACACACTTGTTTTTATAACAAAATGAACAAACCCAGAAGAGATAACTACAACTGCTAGTCTACCGTCTCTGTAGCTAAACGAATTGTCTATGGAGCACTCTTTTCCCGAGGTATCACCACTACCTGCCTCTATACACAAGAAACAAAAGAACTCTATAAATACAAGAGAAGGAAGAGAAGAGAAGAGAAAACATTTCCCAAACCCGCCCCTGTGCCAGTTTGCGCTGTGTGGCAGGTTGTGCGGTCTGCGTCGAGTTCACATCCAGGAAGAGCCGTCAGTCTGCGACCGTGGACTAAAACAAACCCGGCGTCAGAAAAGCAGCCGGAGCGCCAGCTCAGTCAACATATGCTGCGTAAACACGCGTCCTTCATCAGCTCGTCCGGCTCCGGACCCCCTGCTCTGCCTGCAGTACAACAGACTGGACAGTCAGCTAATACGTCTAGACTACAGACCATTCAACTGATAAATTCAACACGTTAAATCCGTCTAACGTCTTCTATAGCATGTAATAGCATCAATCACAGTTTTGGTGGGATCAGCATGACTGGAACTTCGGCCATTATAATGAAATTGTTTTGTTGAAAAAGTTTTAATCATACAAATCCTTTTTTTTTTTTTTACGTCTGTATTTGTATATGTTTTTATTATTATTATTATTAATAATTTTAAGCAAAATTGACTGTAAAGGAAAAAAAAAAATTCAAGTTGAGTTTTGAACATCTTCACGTTTCTTCGGTTTCCTGCTAACTGTAATTCCTACCCGCAACTGTTTCTATTCGATTCAATTCAATTCATTTTTATTTGTATTGCACTTTTAACAATGAACATTGTCTCAAAGCAGCTTTACAGAGATAATGTGGTGATTAAAAGTGAATATGTTCTTTATAAGTAAGTTTGTCCCTGATGAGCAAGGCGGTGGCGACTTACTGTCTGGCATACGTGAAACGAAACAAAAACCTACAACTAAAGAAAAAAAATTGCGAATCTAAAAAAAAACTAAGGATGAATCAAATAGTGCTTGATTTTATGCGCTAGCTTTAGTCACTGTGGTGTCTCATTTGAAGAAGAAAAAAAAACAAAGACTAGTCTGAAAATTTTTTCAATTTCCCACTAACTGGTTCTTTTGTCTGATGTTATCAAAATGAAAGAAAAACATACAACTAGAGAAAAGAATTACTAATATGAATGAACAATGTTAAGGTGGATCAAATAGTGCTTCATTTTATGCACTAGCTACAGCTACTATTGTTTCTATTTTGAGCAATAAAATAAAAAAAAACATGGTCTGAACATGTTAAGTGTGGTCTATTGTTTCTTCAGTTCCCCACTGACTTACTGTATTTCCAACCTGCAACTGTTTCTACGGTCTGGAATACAGAAAATAAAACAAATGTACAACTAAACAAAATTTAATTGCTAATCTTACTAAACTGTGTTAGGATGGAGAAAAAGGGCTTCATTTTAAGCACTTAGGTGTGGGTCCAATGTTTCTTCAGTTCCCCACTGACTAACTGCAATTCCTACAAGGAAATGGTTCTAGAGTCTAAAGTAAAGAAAACGAAAGAAAAACGTACAACTAAAAAAAAAATAAAAAAAGCTAAACTGACTAAACTTGCAATGAAATCCAGCAAGAACAGAAAAGCAACAGAAGCTACACACGCATTAAAAACCTACCAATAATGTGTATTGCTGGTGTAGGATTTGGGTCTTTAAAATGGCGCTGAAGATCCTTAGAGTGCTGTACATCCGATAGAAGAGCGCTCACAGCCTCGACTTAGTTTTCAGCTCGAAAATTTGTCCGTAATTTAAAAATATGCAAAACTATGCGCTGCCATTAATGGTATGCATTTATTCCGACCCGATTTTGTACGTCGAGGGTCATTTGGTTGAAAGGTTAAGAAACATGGGACCTACAAAAAATCTAATATAGATTTTTTTTCCTTCTTTAAATGTGTAAATGTTATAAAATTTAAATAGTGTGTGTGTGTGTGTGTGTGTGTGTGTGTGTGTGTGTGTGTGTGTGTGTGTGTGTGTATTATTTCAGCCTTTTTTTGTGAGAGGAAAAAAAAACATTCTGGTTTGCTATAGGCGTTGTGTAATGCACAGAAGACAGACACAGAACAGGCCAAAGTGTAGGCTCGTGAACGATAGCAGTGAAAGAATGTGTGTGTGTGTGTGTGTGTGTGATGGATGGGAGAGTAAATAAAGGTGAGCAGCTGCTTTGAGCCTGTGCTTTATATCGTTCAAAAAATTATTTCGTACTGGACTTTAGGGATATTTTGTTTGTGCCAGTGGAGTAGCAGAAGGATCGAGGCCACGCATTGATGTGCGATGTCAAAAAAAAAAAGAAAAGCAGGTGAGACGTTCCTGGTTGAGCCATAAGACAGAGTGAAATAAATATAAATCTTCTAGCAGAGCCTGGAGGGGCAATGGCTATGGAGTTCGGAATGATATTCTATAGTAAACGTATAAAATGTACAGGTGAAGAAATGCACAATTCATGAAATCAATAAATCAGATTTATGGTTTGTTTGTTTTTTTAATGGCTGACCTTTCTTTGATTCTTTTTCATCTGATTTTTTTCCCCTTTCTTTCAACCATACAGTCATAACGAAGAAAAAATGAAGTCGAACCTGTCAGTCGGTGAGCCTTCACAGAGCAATTGTGTATTTTGGCTACCTCAGCACTTCAGGTTAGTGAACTCTCACTGACCCACACACACACACACACACACACACAGGCTGGGCCCTTCAGGTTATTTATAAAGCAGAGTAGCAATCTCGAACTTCTACAGCTTCTAGAGAGCGTCCATGTCAGGCCCTGCAGCCTCGCAGAGACAAAAAGTTTAGTGAAATATTTAGCTGTCCTTAACGGAGCGTTGGCAGAGAGAGAGAAAAAAAAAAAAAGAAAATGAGCGAGAGTAATAAGAGAGAAAGACCGATAGAGACAGACAATGTCAAAAGTGATACTGGAGAAGACGAACAGAGACTGTTCAAAGGGTCACCTTTGGGTGAGCGGTGGAGCGAGAGAGAGCGAGGACAAACCGAGAACAAGAAAGAAAGACAGAAAGGCAGAAAGAAAGAGAACAAGAAAGAAAGAAAGCAAGAGAACAAGAAAGAAAGAAAGCGAAAGCAAGAGAACAAGAAAGAGAACAAGAAAGAAGGAAAGAAAGAAAGAAAGAAAGAGAACAAGAAAGAAAGAAAGCAAGAGAACAAAAAGAAAGAAAAAAGCAAGAGAACAAGAAAGAAAGAAAGAAAGAAAGAAAGAAAGAAAGAAAGAAAGAAAGAAAGAAAGAAAGAAAGAGAACAAGTAAGAAAGCAAGAAAACAAGAAAGCAAGAAAGAAAGAAAGAGGAAAAATGTGGGGGCTTTGGGAATTCCTGTCCACATAGATTCTGCACATGTGTCCACAGGACCTGGGAATCTTGTTTATTCTATAGGGGAATAATGAATGTTTCATTCATTGTAACGTCTAATTTATTCATGGTGCACATTTTTGCAAGAACCACCAACCTTGCAAAATCAAATAAAACTAATTCTGATAAATGAGACTCCCCTCCCCATCAAGCAGCACGCTCGTTGTGGTGAAGCCTAATGTGTCATTGACGCACAAAAAAAGTCTAGAATAAAACTCTTGTGCAAAATCACGAGCAACTAGTATAACCATTTTTAACATATATGTAAGTTGGATAACTAACAGGTTTCCTTATTAAACTTCAACCTTCGTTGTTCTTTTAAACTATACAAGTTGTGTGGGACGTCACCTCTGGTCCAAAAGATGATGTCATTCTGCTATTTTAAAAGCTAGGATTATTTTGCTTAAAAATATTTAATAGATATTCATTTGGAAAGTCTGGACCGCGAGAAACCTTTACCTTTGATGTGAAATCTCCTAAAAAAAACTGTCTCGAAAACTCCTATTCCAGGTGTTCTGCTATTTTAAAAACTCTGGAAACCAGGACTCTGTTCAACAGGACAAAAGGTTAGTGGCTGGTCCCCCAAACACAAAAAGCCAGGAGTTGGTCCCCGAACTCGTGAAACATGGGTTTGTCAACAATATACTCAAGAAGCCCAGGGGTGAGTCTCCCAGACAAAGAATCCCAATTCCTTCCCCTGATTTTAAAAGCCTGGGCAGCTCCTGGAGAATCTAGAATCCAGGAGTAATCCTATGAATCTGGGAGCTTTAAAAAGCTCTGGTTGTCTTTGGTAAATGTGAAATCCTTTGAGGAAATGCTAGTAGGCAAATGGCTTCCTGACTTGAGTTGAGTATTAACCCCTCTGGCTTTAATTGACCCCTTAGGATTTCTTGCCCGTTTCCCCTCCCCATTATTATTATGCTTTTAATATACTATCAGTCTTTTAGCACTGACCGTAGCCAGCTAGACTCTGTACCAGATGCTAGAGTTCTACAATGAAATCTAACCACATAAAAAATCTAATCCAGTGTAGATGAATTGTTGCCTGGTTGAATGTTTTTTTTTTTTTTTTTGCTGTATGTCAACAGATGGTTTCAGGGTCAACCTTTACAGACCTTTTTACCAAATGTATTATCTACCTTAAAAGGTCCCTAGAAAAGGTTTGATTTGATAGAAAACGCTACTAGTAATACGGGTAATAATGTATTGCTTGGAAATAAAGGCTAAGCCCTCACTCATAGGTCTGAAAATAACCAAGGTGATAACACCTGACAAATGACTCTGCCACAGAGGGGGTTGCAAGGTGGACCAGAAGTCCACTTCATAATTCACAGAGAGTCCCCAGTGGTCTAGACAAGACTGAACTGTTCACATATAATACCAGCATTTGCTAACAGTGTACTTTTATACAGATACATACACACACAATATATATATATATATATATATATATATATATATATATATATATATATATATATATATATATATATATATATATATATATACACACACACATACATACATACATACACATTCATACATACACACACACACACACACACACAGGTGCCTCACGTAAAAAAATATTTAATCCACACAGGATTTAATCCACACAGTCCTCAGCAAGAACGTCTTTGCCGTTTCTCGTCTGTGTGATTCTGGAAACACGAACCTAATCAAACTCAAAAAGCCATATCCCCATCTCCACCGCAGCCACTTGAACGTTGATCAGAACTAATGATGCGTATCCTTTTCTTAATCAGGTCTTGGAAGCACAGTCAGGACTCTAGTGCATCCACTTCCAAAGCCAATGCTGTATCAATAATTAAATCACTGCTTCACACGATTTACCGTCCAATAACCATGAGTTGGGTTTGCAGGGAAGGAACCTTCAAAGAGGAGATCGTTTATCTGGATACCAGTCAGGCACACACGGAGCTCTCGGAATTAAAGCTTAAGCCAGGTATTCGTGTAGGGCTGACTGGGTTAAATTATGCATAACGCCTGCAGCCTATGTAGGCAGCTATTTGGTTTACAGCTATGCAGAATGCAGATTTATAACCTGGTCGGTGTTGTTCACGACTAGATTAACGCATACATACAGCAGCAGAAGCATCAGTGTAAAGGATGGGAACACCGGTGTTACTGCTGGGTTTAGAAACCAAGAACAATGGTGGAAAAAAATAAAAAATAAACAATGACAGCTTCCTAAAGTACCCAGTAGAGCCAATTACTGGCATAGGGACAAAGAGTGATGGATTTGTTCAATTCACAAAAGGCATAGGAATCCCGAATAAACACAGCACAATAGCGAAACCTCATTACGAGCTCATGGAAGGGACTCATGAGGATGGTGCAGGGAGCAGAAATAATGGTCAAGGAAACAAGTGAAACGGACACACGGGCTTTGGTCTTTTATGTGAGGACGATATAGATGAAAATATTTCAAGCAATTATTCATTTATTCATTTCTCATCAAGGTTGAATTGGACCCGGAGCCAATCCTAGGAACACCGGTTGCGACGTGGGGATACGGTCGGTCTGGAACGGCGGTTCGTTACACAATACAAACTCTTACCGCTAAAATACTGAGGATTCCTGCTGGAGCAAATCCAGACTCTAACAGCAGCTCGATGTCGTCGATATCCTGAAACCCTTGCTGGCACGGTTACCGTAACATACGTGATTCCAGGAGACAGAGCCATGCTATGGTTTCCATGGCAACACCGATGACAACGACCTCACCACCACCAAAAAAAAATAATCTCACGTGGCTTTGCCATACAAAGCTCGCTTGCACTTGATGCGAACCAAGGTCACATGACTGTTGTCCGCTTCGCTAAGAGGATTATGGGGGGGGAAAGTCTTTGATTTGCAAAAGCCGGGGTGTAAAGCATGCTCCTCGCTCGAACCAATCAAGAGGGCTGTTCGTGGGAACGTATATTATACAGCTGTACATCAGACGCGGCATAACGTTAAGGAGCTTATGCTAGTGTGTGCCATCTTAGAAGTCATCCTGTAAGTGCAAGTTGCCTTAGGAAGAAAAAATAAATCTATGTGTGGGATATTGAAGCTATCTGGAGCAACAATGTTTGAATAATCATTAGCCTTGTCTGGGTCAGAAGCAGAAAAGGTCAGAACCACCATGAAATGAAGCGCATGATAAATAATCTCTCTTTTTTTTTTTTTTTAAGTAGAGCTTGTGTATCAGTTGGCCCCACAACACAGACGAGCATCGCCGAGAGAGTTGAGCCTGGCTGAGCTCTTTGTGCCGAGAAGAATGAGGCAGTGGAAATGACCTCGGTGCTTGTTGGGGCCCCGAGGTCAGGAAGGTTAGCGCAGCCTGGGTCAGCCCAACGTCTGATCCACAATCCCAACAAAGAGGCAGGATGTTCAGGAACAAAGGCCACTTCCTGCGGGAGAGGCTGGGAAAAAAGCAGGACCCGAAAGAGGTCCCCCTTCCCCCCCACATGGCTGCTTCTGCCTGCTTTGAACGAAGAATCTCATTTCCTTTCAGCAGCCAAAGATATTTGGATTTCTGGGCAAGAATTTCTTGCAGCTTTGCAGCTTGCAATCTCGGGTCCTGTTTGCTGCAAACAGTGTCGCTCTCACAAACCTCAGATTTATTTATGGCAAGGGTTTACAGTCGGATTAGCAAAATGCCCCAAGAAACCCCTCAAAAAAAAAAAAATTGTAACCTTTTTTTCTCCCCACGAGACAAGCTTTCAACTTGCCTTGCACTGCGCTGTACCCCATCCATAAACATAAATGAATACTCCGAGCTGCTATCACTCGTCTTCATAGTCTCGTCCTTGGTCTTTTCACCCACATGGCAATCTCGTACAGCCTTGAGCCTCGGTACAAAGGTGAGAAAAACCCTAATACCTGCTGACGGATGAGTGCTTAACTAAAGAATAGGATATTGTGTGTGAACTGAATAACTGTGGATCAGCTGAAGGTCTCCACTGTAATCTTAAGTCTGTATCTTAAACAAGGTTTTGCTCTGAAACCAATAAGCGACACAAACATTGGTGGACACCTGACCACATGATTAGGATGTGCTTCTTTTTGAGTATCCTGTTTGACTAAGTTTACAATTTTAATACGTTACAGTAAACTCCAGGCCTTCTGGGAAGATGTTCCACTAGATTTTGTGATCATTCAGCCACAATAATGTTAGTAACGTCAGGTACTGATGTAGGTGAGGGGAGGAAGTCTGGGGTTCAGTCAGAGTTCACATACATTTTCAATAGTGTTTATAGCTCTATAGCAGACCACGCAAGATCTTCCTGTCCAACCCATGCAAAGCATATCTTTTTTTTTAACGCTGGCTTTGTGCACATAAACACGGCATGCTGGAACAGTTTTGGGTCTCCAAGTTCATATGAAGGGGATATGCCATGCTCCGGCGTTCAGACATTCTCTACAATTGAATTGTACAATACACCTTGTGGTAACAGTTTGGGGGAAAAAAAAATCACATATTGCTGGAAAAGGCAGGTGTCCCAATACTTGTCCATATAGTGCAATTTAGTCCAATTTGTGCTGATTAGAGGTCGACCGATGCATCGGTTTTACCAATTAATCAGTATCGATAATTGACTGATGGGATAATCTGCACTATCCAAACCCATAGTTTTTCCAGGTCGCGTTTGCTGCGAGAGCGGCTTCTAGAAGCGAATTACTAACATCACGTACGATTTGTTTTTAACCGAGACTGCGCGCTGCACGAAAAGATCTATTATGCAGGATATATTATGTTTATTATAATTTATTATTTATATAATTATATTTATTAATATAATGATATAAGTTCAGTACTATTTTACATTAAGTGTTATGTTTATATTAGGGCTGCAACAACTTATCAATAAAATCGATAATGAAATTCGTTGTCAACGAGTGGTGTTATCGATTAGTTGGGCTGCTCATGTTATGGGTTAGTGTGATGCCAAGATAACACCATCTCTTGCTAAAAAAAGCAGACAGTACAGGGTCAATCGGCAGCAGGAAAGTGTGCGTCCCAAGTCATCTAAGGATTAGGAGCATTTTCTATTAAACGCAACAAAGAAAACTGTCCCTGGAAGTTATGCAAAGCGGCACTTGTGTGGCATGGAAGTACCACAGTGATGCATGTGCAAAGAAAACACACTGGTGTCACGGATGAGGGTCGGATGAAGGTCATCAGCATGGTAAACAGAAACTTGTATATAATGGTGTATTGTTTGCTAACTTCAGGAAAGATCTGTTCTGTCGTGACTCACGAGCATCAGGTTGCGCGATCAGCAAATATTTGTTAGTTGAAACCCCATTTATTTATATTATATATATATATATATATATATATATATATATATATATATATATATATATATATATATATATATATATATGTCAGTGACTGGTCCTATGGATGGATTTCAGTCTGTGTATAACAAGCCATTTAAAGAAAAAAAAATCCAAAATGTATTGGAACTGAAATCAGATGGAACCCAAGGTCAGAGTTTTTTTTTTTTTTTTTTGCTGTGGAGAAATATAGTCACTTCTCCACTGACTTTTTCCACTGATTTTTCTTTTTTAAAATACATATTACAATAAATATCTTCATTAATTGCCATTTACTGGTTCTTTTTCTTTCTTTATTCTATAATCACTATTTTCTTTACATTTTCACTATCAGCTTGATCATTTAAAGGGTAAAAAATCCAAACCATAACACCAGCGCAAAAGTATGTACACCCTCAGCTCAAAATACAGGAAGGAAAAATGACACGGCTGTGACCTTATAATTACATAGCGCATTAAACACAAGGAGCAAAATTACTGTATGTCAAAAAAAAGAAAAGGGGGGGCAAAGGTTCGCATCTTGCAACACGGTATGCTCTTCGATAACCTGTAACCCCACCCTTTGGCCTTTATAACTTCCCCTTCTCAGAGTAGCTTTCAGATCCTCTCAGAAGTACTTTTCTTTTGTGATAATTGAAGAAACATTAGCCGAGACGTCTTATCAGAAAATCTCCAAAAGCCAAACTTCAATCCAATTAAAGGAAATAAAGGAAAGAAAAGGGTCTTTCCTTTCAACCCAACTAAATAATCTAAATGCAGAAAAACGTCAAATTCAGGATCAGAGCAGCTCCGATAAAAGCCTTGTTTTAGACTTAGCTAAAATAGCGAGAAGTCAGCGGAGAGTGACGCGGCGTTGCTTGGGGCTGAATGTGTCATGGTAAACTTGAGAAATGTATTAAAAAAAAAAGAAAAGAAAGAGAGAAAAAAAAAGAGGCCAAACTGGAATTCAGAGTGGAAGCCATTAAAAGTATATAAAAGGCTTTAAGAACGACAGAAAAGCCTTTTAAAAACACAACCATTCAAAAGCTTATTACATGTGATCGAAAGCATGAAAGCCAAAAGTAAAGGAGGTTTTCAATAGCCACTTCATCGCCAAGGACTTAACGCCATTGCGACTTCCTCTCGTTTTCGAGTCCATAATCAGGAAGTCCAAACAGAACTCCCACTCGGCTTTCCTGTTAAAAATAAGCACTAATTCAATTTTTCCTCAGAGGGAACCGAACCAAGGACAAACATCCCGTTATTGATGTAGTGCCACAGCTGAAAGGTCTGTCCTTGCACATGTCAGCGACAGAAGCATAAACCATAAAACTGAAGGAGGGAGGGGAAGCATAAAAAAGGAAATTAATTTAGCGTAAATCGCGGGTCTTGTGTGGAAATCTTAAAGACGCTCCCGATTCTGGACATGTAAGTGGAAATGACTGATTTTATAAACTCACCATGGGGTCCCGTATATCCTGAAGCCTTTGATCGTGACCTCGGAGTCCTGCAGGTAGATGCAGTTCGTGAGCAGAGACTGAACGTTATCAAAGTCCTCGGGCCGCAGCTTGGACACTGAGGGGAAGCGGTAGTAGTCCTGCTTGACCAGGTCGGCCATGAAGTCCTTGTCGAACGTCAGCTCGTGGTTCCCGGCGATGACCACTTTGTACTCGTAGGGCAGACTTCCTGCAGGTGGAGACGAGACGGGATCAAAAACAAGGTGAATACCCACACAATCGGGGCTTCGTTCTGCGGTGCACAGAAGTCATCTCACATTCAGCTATAAATAAATGTGCATTGAAAGTGAGATTGTGGAAAAACGGAGCAGTAGAACCTGAAGGGGAGAGACACCAGAGACCAGTAGCAAAGATCCAGAACAAAAAACTGAGTATGAAAAATTAAAAAGAGGAAAAAAAAGGAAAGAAAGCAAAATAGGAAGAAAAGCAAAGAAAGAAAAAATAAGACAAAAGCGACTGCAAAAGAAACAAAGGGGGGGGAGCAAACAGGAAAGAATAAAGACATCAAAAATGAAAAGAGAACAAAATAAATAATTAAGGAAAGCTAGAAAGCAAGAAAAGAAAGCTAAAAAGACAGAAAGCAAGAACGACAGAAAGAAAGGAAAGCAAATGAAAAGGAAATTTTGGCATGAGGAAAAAAAAAAAAGTAATTAATCAAAAAGTTAAAATAAATAAATAATGCTGTTAAAAACATAAGTAGCGAGAAAGACAGAGCAGGAAACATTTAGAAGAGACAAAAGTGGAAAAACATTCCACAAAAGCGAAAAGAAAAAAAACTTTCAAGTGAGGAAGAAGACAGGACGAGAGAGAAGAAAGAGAATAATCCACAGTGGTTATTCAGGCAGTGTGTGTGTGTGTGTGTGTGTGTGTGTGTGTGTGTGTGTGTGTGTGTGTGTGTGTGTGTGTGTGAATGGAGGCAGTGTGTGTGGAAGGCAGCATATGTGTGAGTGTGTGTGTGGATGGGGGCAGTGTATGTAAGCAGCACGTGTGTGTGTGTGTGTGTGTGTGTGTGTGTGTGTGTGTGTGTGTGTGTGGAGGAGGCAGTGTGTGTGTGTGTAAGGAAGCGTGTGGGTGTGTGTGGAGGCAGTGTGTGTGTGTGGATAGAGGCAGTGTGTGTGTGGATGGAGGCAGTGTGTGTGTGTGTGTGATGGAGGCAGTGTGTGTGGATGGGATTGTGTGTGTGGAAGGCAGCTTGTGGGTGTGTGTGGATGGAGGCAGTGTGTGTGTGTGTGTGTGTGTGTGTGTGTGTGTGTGTGTGTGTGTGTGTGGATGGAGGCAGTGTGTGGATGGCATTGTGTGTGTGTGTGTGTGTGTGGTGTGTGTGTGTGTGGATGGAGGCAGTGTGTGTGTGTGTGATGGAGGCAGTGTGTGTGTGTGTGTGTGTGTGTGTGTGTGTGTGTGTGTGTGTGTGTGTGTGGAGGAGGCAGTGTGTGTGTGTGTGATGGAGGCAGTGTGTGTGTGTGTGTGTGTGTGTGTGTGTGTGGAGGCAGCGTGTGTGTTTACAGAGGAAGCGTGTATGTAGATGGCAGTGGTTGTGTGTGTGGATGGAGGCAGTGTGTGTGGATGGGATTGTGTGTGTGGAAGGCAGCTTGTGGTGTGTGTGGATGGAGGCAGTGTGTGTGTGTGTGTGTGTGTGTGTGTGTGTGTGTGTGTGTGTGTGTGTGTGGATGGAGGCAGTGTGTGGATGGCATTGTGTGTGTGTGTGTATATGTGTGTGTGTGTGTGTGTAAGGCAGCGTGTGGGTGTGTGTGTGTGGATGGAGGCGTGTGTGTGTGTGTGGTGTGTGTGTGTGTGTGTGTGTGTGTGTGTGTGTGTGTGTGTGTGTGTGTGTGTGTGGAAGGCAGAGTGTGTGTGTGTGGATGGAGGCAGTGTGTGTGTGTGTGTGTGTGTGTGTGTGTGTGTGGAGGCAGCGTGTGTGTGTGTGTGGATGGAGGCGGTGTGTGTGTGGATAGAGGCAGTGTGTGTGTGTGTGTGTGTGTGTGTGTGTATGGAGGCGGTGTGTGTGTGGATGGAGGCAGTGTGTGTGTGGAAGGCAGCGTGTGGTGTGTGTGTGGATGGAGGCAGTGTGTGTGTGTGGAAGGCAGAGTGTGGGTGTGTGTGTGGATGGAGGCAGTGTGTGTGTGTGTGTGTGTGTGTGTGTGTGTGTGTGTGTGTGTGTGTGCCCGCACGCTACACATTAAATATGGCATTTTAATTAGAGGAGCAAAGCGGCCATATGGCAGGCAGGTAGTGAAGACGCTACATGAATTGAGAAATCGATGTGTGGCTTTGCAACCTGCTGACGCAGCAAAATCCTCTGAGACGAGACGAGATGTGGGACATGAAGAAACAAGAGCTCAAGCCAAAAAAAAAAAAAAAAAAAAGATTTTCCATTCATAAATCTGCAATTGTATAGATGTTTAGCATCATGAACACAGAGCTACACTGAGCTACATGTCCTGAGATACTTTCAAATGCCGACGCTTTGATGTTCAGGGTTAAAGGTCGGCCCGCGTTATCTGAACTAAAGAAAGAAAAAAACGAACGAAAGAACTAAAGAAAGAAAAGAGGAAAGAACTAAATTGTGTGATGTATCAGAGAGTGTGTGTTTGTGTGATGTATATATGTGTGTGTGTGTGTGTGTGTGTGTGTGTGTGTGTGTGTGTGTGTGTGTATGGGAGGTGTGTCTTTGTATGGGGGGTGGGGGAGTTGTGTATCAGCGTGTATGTGTGGGTGGGAGTGTATCTGTCTGAGTATCTCTTTGTGTGTGTGTGAGTGAGTGATGTGTCAGTGTGTGTGTATGTTTGTGTGCTGCCACAGGTTGAAGAACATCAGGAACATCAGCAGGTCCTCACCTAACCAGTCGTTACATTTCTTCACCTCAGACGGGAGGCCGAGTTCAGTGAAGTCACCGGTGTGGAGCAGCACGTCGCCATACGGCATCTGGATGCCATCCGTCCTCGAGTGTGTGTCGGAGACGCAAACGAAACGCGTGTGACCTGCTGGTTTCGGGGCGTCGTACGGAATGGGTTCCACCCTGCAGAGTGAACACAACCACAGAGTGAATCTCTTTGCCGAATACTCAACCTCACCCTCGTCATCACCATCCTCACCATCATATCACCATTCTCCTTCTCACTATCATTTTATCAGTCTTATCATTATCCTCCTCATCATCACCATCATATTATTCTCATCATCCTCCTCATCAACACCATCCTCCTTCTCACCACCATATCATTCTCATCACCCTCCTCCTCCTCACCATCATAATATTCTCATCATTATCCTCCTCTTCCTCATCCTCCTCCTTTTCACCATCATATTATCATTCTTATCATTATCCTCCTCCTCATCCTCACTATCATATTCTAATCCTACTCCTCCTCCTTACCATCATCATCATCATCAACACCTCACCTGAGCACACGCTACTACAGAAAGAAAGAAAAAACAAACAAACAAAGAAAGTACAGTAAAACAAGAGAAAGGAAGGAAGGAAGGAAGCAAGAAAGTAAGAAATATACAAAGAAAGAGGTGGAAATAGAGAGAGAAAAAGAAGCAAAAAGGACAGAAAGAAAAAGAAAAAAGAAGATCCCATGAAGATCTTGCAGTTTCTTTGTATTTGAGATGCAGCTCATGACAGCAGTCACGATGACGGCAGAATGTTCGAAAAAGAACCTAACAGAGCTCCTCTGTATTTTTGAACACCTCCATGCTGCAGCACAGAGAGCAGCCCGAGTCCCAGAAGAGTTGCCATGAAATCGCTAAACATCTTCTGCCACGATGGAAGCCTGGAGGACAGAGACGTTTCTGCTCCTGACCTGTTCTCTGGTGATTCAATCTTTTCATCTGCCGCATGTACAAAAGGCACGCAGGCAAGTATGTGAGCAATGGCACTCGTGTAGCTGCAGCTTTACACGTGCGCTCACGTGTCGATTAGAACCCAAACCCTGTGAAAGCAGAGCATTTTAATCACCCGAGTGCCTCAGCAGCCTCTCATTCTCATCGTGAAGGACACGTGCAGTATAGCGTGATGCCACAATGAAGCGAACGCCTTTAAACTGCCTTTGAGCTCAGACACGCGTTTACACTTGTGGAGAAAGTGTCATTTTTCCCTTCGATTCGGGAATGTCTTTTTCTTTTCACGCTAAAGCCGAAGCAGAGGCGAAAAACATAACCTACACAACAGCACATACACACAACCTACACAACAGCACATACACGCAACCTACACTACAGCCCATACACGCAACCTACACAACAGCACATACACGCAACCTACACTACAGCACATACACGCAACCTACACAACAGCCCATACACGCAACCTACACAACAGCCCATACACACAACCTACACAACAGCCCATACACACAACCTACAACAGCCCATACACACAACCTACACAACAGCACATACACACAACCTACACAACAGCACATACACGCAACCCACACAACAGCACATACACGCAACCTACACAACAGCACATACACACAACCTACACAACAGCACATAGACGCAACCTACACAACAGCACATACACGCAACCTACACAACAGCACATACACACAACCTACACAGCACATACACGCAACCTACACTACAGCACATACACACAACCTACACTACAGCACATACACACAACCTACACAACAGCACATACACGCAACCTACACAACAGCACATACACGCAACCTACACTACAGCACATACACACAACCTACAACAGCACATACACACAACCTACACAACAGCACATACACACAACCTACACAACAGCACATACACGCAACCTACACTACAGCACATACACACAACCTACACTACAGCACATACACACAACCTACACAACAGCACATACACGCAACCTACACAACAGCACATACACGCAACCTACACTACAGCACATACACACAACCTACACAACAGCACATACACACAACCTACACAACAGCACATACACGCAACCTACACAACAGCACATACACGCAACCTACACTACAGCACATACACACAACCTACAACAGCACATACACACACCTACACAACAGCACATACACGCAACCTACACAACAGCACATATACACAACAGCACATATACACAACCTACACAACAGCATACACACAACCTACACTACAGCACATACACAACCTACACTACAGCCCATACACGCAACCTACACAACAGCATACACACAACCTACACAACAGCACATACACACACAACCTACACAACAGCCCATACACACAACCTACACAACAGCCCATACACACAACCTACAACAGCCCATACACAACCTACACAACAGCCCATACACAACCTACAACAGCACATACACACAACCTACACAACAGCACATACACACAACCTACACAACAGCACATACACACAACCTACACAACAGCACATACACACAACCTACATAACAGCACATACACACAACCTACACAGCACATACACAACCTACACAGCAGCACATACACACAACCTACACAACAGCACATTCACGTAACCTACACAACAGCACATACACACACAACCTACACAACAGCACATACACACAACCTACACAACAGCACATACACACAACCTACACAACAGCACATACACACAACCTACCCAACAGCTCATACACGTGACCTACACTACAGCACATACATATAACCTACACAACAGCACATACACGTAACCTACACAACAGCACATACACGTAACCTACACAACAGCACATACATACAACCTACACAACAGCACATACACATGACCTACACAACAGCACATACACATGACCTACACAACAGCACATACACACAAGCTACACAGCAGCAGGAAAATGGATGACAAAAAAATCTGTGCGAATAAAGAGACATGAAGAATCTGTAACAGACACATCAGCACAAATCTGCAGAAAGAAAGAAAGAAAGAAAGAAAGAAAGAAAGAAAGAAAGAAAGAAAGAAAGAAAGAAAGAAAGAAAGAAAGAAAGAAAGAAGAAAGAAAGAAAGAAATCAGGTCAAACAATCGAAATAAAAGAAAGAAATCAGGTAAAACAAAACAAACAAACAAACAAACAGACAAAGAAAGAAAAATCAGGTAAAACAATCGAAATGAAAGAAAGAAAGAAAGAAAGAAAGAAAGAAAGAAAGAAAGAAAGAAAGAAAGAAAGAAAGAAAGAAAGAGGATAGATAGATAGATAGATAGATAGATAGATAGATAGATAGATAGATAGATAGATAGATAGATAGATAGATAGATAGATAGATAGATAGATAGATAGAAAGGAAGGAAGGAAGAAAGGAAAAGGTAAAGACAAATCAGACTGAAGAAACAAAAAGCCAGGAGAGACGAATAAACACAGGAATGTATAATAAAAGCCAGTAGCTGAATAAGGGAGAGACGAGCAGAGCAGCATCACGACGCCAAATTCAATTATCGTCCACAATCAGGGGAAAGTAGAGAATTAAAACATCTAATAGCCCTGCTGGGATCCTTTAATGTACCTGAGGTTCCGAACACCAACCACCACCAACTAATACCACCACCACCCCAGCAACACTATTTAAAACCACCAACCAACACCAACTAACCAGCACCACCAAATACCACCACCCAGCAACACTATTTAAAACCACCAACCAACCAGCAGCAACCAAACACCATCAACTAGAAAGAAAGAAAGAAAGAAAGAAAGAAAGAAAGAAAGAAAGAAAGAAAGAAAGAAGCTGATTTAGTCACCATGTCTAAACTAAACTGAACACACACACACACACACACACACACTACAAATTTACAGAAGGAAAAAAAAAAAAGAACTTTAGGCAATTAAAATTTAATTATAAAAAAAAAAAAAAAATTATAAAAAAAAAAAAAACTTTGAGAAGCAACAATAAACGCAGCACTGAAGAAGAAATTCCCAAAACTGAAACACGGGTAAAACGGACGAGGGTGAGCGAGTCACAGCCGCGGCCATGCGTTACGCCTATAGTTTCTCATCACTCGTTTTCCCTCACGAGCGGCTTACGGGATCTCAACTAATTATTAAACTGCACTTTAATACCACCGCTTTGCTTTTAGCTTCAGAGGACACCAATGATTCGTGGTTTATATTAATTAGCGGCTGATCTTGCTTGGGAATTGCAATAAATCAGTCGTTCATAAATGAGTCACCGCGGAGAAAGTGAGCGAGCAGCTACACACATCTAATTATACACCGTACATATACATTATACATTATTCCCTGTTTCAGCAAGAGTCAGCCCTCCTCCACACTGAACAAACAGATGGACAGAAAGAGGAACAAACCAAGAAAGATGTGTGAACAAAAAAAAAGAAAGAAAGAAAGCAAGAAAGCTAGAAAATAAATGAATAAAAAAGAAAGCAACAAACAATGAAAAGCAATGTATGTGGACCGCAACAGAAATGGTGAAGGTTGAAGGCATTGGACTTCGGAAGGTCACAAGTTCAAATCCCACCACCACCAAGCTGCCACTGCTGGGCCCTTGAGCAAGGCCCTTAACCCTCTCCTGCTCAGTTGTAAGTGTTATAAGGGATATAATCATAGAGAGAGAAAAAAAAAATTTTATTTTTTTTTTTTTTAAATCAGGTGTCCCAATACTTTTGCCATAGTGTATTCCTCCGAAGCCTGATCCGTCACTCACTATTTTTTAATTGCTGTTTGTTTCCTTTCTGCCCTGAACCCTAGAATTTAGAGACACCACGCCAAAAACGTTACGATATCCAGCAGCAGATAAAGAAAACGCCACTTCGGCACCCCCTTTTAATTGTGCAGGAGGTTTAGCTCTAATCAGCCTGCTCCTGTTCTTCCCCGTCCTCGTGCCGTCATTAGAGCATCATCATCGGCAGTCAATAAGCTCGGCGGTGAAAAGCTGAGCTCTGCCCCCTCGGGGGTCAAAGAGGCATTGTTAAACGGCTAATCAACTGAGCTGACCTTTGACCCCTCTCCTGGTTAATAAGTACAGGAACATGATGGCTGCCTTGCGAGGCACATTCCCGGGTGGCTTCGGCGTCGTTAACCTTGCGGGGTGACATCGACGACGGAAACCTGGTGCTGGAGCCGAACGAGCGAGCCTCAGATCACTCAGTATACATAATGCCTCAGCCTATATAATGTGTGTGTTTGTTTTAATGACTCAAAGCAGCGTACAAGTTTGTGCTTCGGTTCTCAGTAATGCATTATTCAAGAACGTGTGGCCACGCGCCAATTTTCTATTTCCGAATCCCTAACAGCGATCCTGATCCGGTCGTGCACTCGGAGTTTATTCAGGGGGGTTTAATGATCAATTTGAAAGCAAAATGTGAATTACGATGACTGAATTGCTTTTCCTAATTTTTTTTTTTATATAATATTGAAAGGAGAAAGTGGCTTTATGTTTCGGAACACGCACATGGAGAGCAGAAAAAACAAAAAGAAAGAAAGAAGAAGAAAGAAAGAAAGAGGAGGAGGAGGAGGAGAGGAGGAGGAGGAGGAGAGGAGGAGGAGGAGGAGGAGGTGGAGATGGGAGGAGGAGGAGGAGGAGGAGGAGGAGGAGGAGGAGGAGGAGGAGGAGGAGGAGGAGGAGGAGGTGGAGATGGGAGGTGGAGATGGGAGGAGGAGGAGGAGGAGGAGGAGGAGGAGGAGGAGGAGGAGGAGGAGGAGGAGGAGGAGGTGGAGATGGGAGGTGGAGATGGGAGGAGGAGGAGGAGGAGGAGGAGAGGAGGAGGAGGAGGAGGAGGAGGAGGAGGAGGAGGAGGAGGAGAGGAGGAGGAGGAGAGGAGGAGGAGGAGAGGAGGAGGAGGAGGAGGAGGAGGAGGAGGAGGAGGAGGAGGAGGAGGAGGAGGAGGAGGAGGAGGAGGTGGAGATGGGAGGTGGAGATGGGAGGAGGAGGAGGAGAAAGAAAGAAAGAAAGAAAGAAAGAAAGAAAGAAAGAAAGAAAGAAAGAAAGAAAGAAAGAAAGAAAGAAAGAAAGAAGAAAGAAAGAAGAAAGAAAGAAGAAAGAAAGAAAGAAAGAAAGAAAGAAAGAAAGAAAGAAAGAAAGAAAGAAAGAAAGAAAGAAAGAAAGAAGATTTATATATAATCAATGCCCTTGAGAGCACAATTTTTTCAAGCCATCATTCAATCCTAACCTAGGGGGAAAATAATAATAAATGGTTTGGTGATTTACATGGGATTTGATCTCACGACCTTCCAATCCGAAGTCAGTTGTATCTCCTGCTCAGCTGTAAGTCGCTCTGGATAAGGGCGTCTGCCAAATGGCATAAATATAAACAAAATAACGATAAAAAGAACAAAATAAAGAAAAAACAAAAAAACAAGAAAGCAAGAAATATCAAAAAGCAAAGAAATGTGAACAACATAGTAAGAAAAAACATAAGAACATGGGGGAAACAAAGAAAGGGACAAATTACGAGAACATTTCTTGCTTCCAAATCCAAATACATCTGACACAATTGTGTGCTTCCTGCAGGAAAACTAAAGAAAGCTAGAAAAATTAAAAGAAAGCAAGAAAGCGAGAAAGCTAGGAAGAAAGAAATATGTGAAGGCAAAGGAAAGCAAAGAAATGTGGACAATAAGAAAAAAAAAGGAAAGAAATAAATAAGGAAAGAAAGATTCCTTATACTTTATATAAAAGTGTATATTTTGGTGCGTTTGTACTTTAAAAGCACAGTGAAATTTGTTCTTTACTTTTCCCAGCGATGTAGGAAGCCGGGGTCAGAGTGCAGACTCAGCCACGATACAGCGCCCCTAGCGCTCAGAGGGTTAAGGGCCTTGCTCAAGGGCCCCAATAGTGGCAGATTGGCAATACCGGGGCTTGAACCCCCCAACCTTCTAAACAGTAACCCAGTGCAATAACTGCTGAGTTAAGAGCACATTTGTTCTGTAATAAATGTCTGAAAATTGTGTGCATGATAGAACACTGTAAGAAGAGGACATGTGTCAGACTTCCAGGTCCTGTCACTCCTGTTGGTTATGAAAAGCACCTGGTGATCCATGTGAACTTCTCAGAGTGAAGCCAGAACATTAGATGAAACAACTTATAGTTGAGTTTATTTTACATCCGGATTGTTCAAGAGTCCCTCAAACACATAAGTCCTAAAAAAAAAAAATCAAATTTAAAAAATGGCAAGAAACTATAAATTCGCGTCCATTGCCTTCAACCGCTTTTTGTCTTGAAAATAAAAAAAAATCATCATTGAATCCAATTTATTCCAAAAATTTTATATTATTTTTTATTTTTATATATTTTGATATATATTTTTTGCACAAAATATAAAATATTCCAAAAATTATCATTTTTTTGCCATCAAAATATTTAGACTTTTAACAATGTGGCTGCTGAACCTCAAAAAATTATTTTATTCAATATTGAAAGCAAAAAAGGAGAATTTTTAAATCTGTGATATATATTTTTTTATGAAGGCATTATAATTTATGACGTACATGGATATTAACTTAAAAAAAAAAAAAGTATATATAAAATAAATACAAAAATTCATAAACCTACATATCTGCATCTGGACAGCTTTAAAATCAGACATGAAGCTCAGAAGCCAATAATCCTTATGCTCCAAACCAGGAGCCAATCCGAATCCTTTAACACCGAAGCAGTGATGATATTTTACCGCATTCATGCTGACAATTGTTTTAAGGGGAAGGGGGTTGAAGCAACATTCCGAAGTTTTATCCCTCGTTCTCCGGCACGGCAATTTCCTAACGACTGGAATGTTCTATTCACTAACAAACACTGTTTTTTTTTTTTTTTATCTATTCACGTTTGCATTTTATCTGCAATACCGTGTTTATTCCTGTTATCACCTACAATATTCAAAAAAACGCAGTCCAAACCTGAACCACTAAAACTGCCGACTCCTTCATTTATACTACATACTGAATACACACGCACACAATACAAAACACACAGAAAACGACACCATTATCAACTATTTCACACACTTCTTTTCCCCATTGTGCAAGTTATTATTAAAATTTTTACATTTAGTTAAAAGTGCAATAAAAAAATTTTTTTTAAAAATTTGTCTAATAGCTAAAACTGCTGACCAATCAGAATTTAGAATTTCAACAGCGCTATAATATCATGTAGTGACCATTCAAAAATAGTTCACTGTAATATTACTGTCCTTATTTATGCATTTTAGAAATCCTGCTATGACCCTCAGACGTGGATCCAGTTCACATGGCATGACGTCATTTTTACCTTCTAACCATTTATTATATTCAAAATGCTGAAACAACGCGAACGATTGTCTTCTGAACGACTCAAACCACCCAACTTGGATTCTATATTAATCGGCATCATTAGGACATAAAATTAAAAAACAATTCTAAAATAAAACGATGGTCTCGGAATTTCTGCTTGATTATAAAGAATAAATCCGAAAAGATCAAAATCCGTCTCAAGATTCCCGTTTTCGGTTCTCCACCTATTTTCTTGGTTTTCTTGGTACAAGCCAAAAGAAAAAAAAATCCTTTAAAATATTTAACCACCCAAAGAAAAATCTTTACCACCCCCCCTCCCCCCATCCCCACCTCACTCCTATTTACAACAATACCACACCCCCAGGCCACCTGGAGCACTGCACATCCCGAATAGCTGCCAGATGTCAGTTCCTGAGTGCTGATCAATCGGATCAATCGGCTCGGCAAGGGAAAAAGGACAGAAACAGGAAGTGACGTTCACTCACATGTGCACGTGAGGAGGCTGGAAGCGGCTCTGGTTGATGTTGTAGTGTGTGAAGGCCTGCGTGGGGTTCGAGCTGTACTCGTCGACCGTGATGGTCACCTTCGAGTGGGAGGAGCCTCGGCGCGCCATTACGCCGCTTCCTGGGGTCATGGGCGAGTCAGCGGGGGGCAACAGGGTTAACGTGCCACGCAGCGGGCATCACTCAACGCCCGCCGCCCAAAATCTCCACCTGGGGGAGTGAAGGAGGAAGGAGAGCAAGTATGGATGAGCTGGAATAGCTTTATACATCGATATCACAAAATATTATACATAGAAGAATGAGAATATCGCTGTATTTCAGGACCATCGCAACCCAGCTGATTGGTCAAATCCATTTTACTCGCACATTCATTTTCCTCAGTATTCGTTGTAACCAGAAATAAAAACGAGAACCGAATATCTGTGGTTTCCTCCGAGTTCTCCGGTTTCCTCCCGCTGTCAAAAATTATACAGACGTAACCGTCTGGCACTCAGACAAGCTTCGAATCCGGCACAGTACCGACTAGGATAAACAGTGTGGTCTATTTGAAGACTATTTTTATCCTCAAACCAATGCATCTCCCCACACACACACACACACACACACACACACACACACACACACACACACACACACACACACACACACACACACCAGGATGAACAATGACGTTTAGCATTTACTCCACTGAGCTTTGTGCCGATTTTTGTTCATCAACAAAAAAAAAAAAATATGTGTCCTGACTGGTTTCCTTGCAATCTTGTTAAAGGAAAACACAAACACCGAAACGTGTTTAATACGTGTATATTTAAATACATACCAATTTTATCGATCAATGTGTTTATCGATTCCGCAATTTAGACGGCCTGTAATACATTGTTAAATGGGAGTCCTTACATCCAGGCTTGATATAGCTTCAAAAATCAATCAGACCTTTAAATAATTCAATTGTAAAGGATAAATACATACAGTGCAAAAGACGCCTGTTTTTACCCCAGTTATGTACCCCAGGGCAGGGCACTTAATTACAAAGGTATGGTAGACATCAGAAGCTTTCGTTTACTTCGAATGTAAAATACGAGCTGCATTTACTCTCTCGGGGTCAAAGCTTCGAAAGGTTTACAGTAAACGCTTGTACGCCTTTTGCACGGAAGTAAAGGACAAATCCGCTCCGGCCAACTTGCATACTAATCTAATATCCGATAAAATCAATACACCATCCGCAGAGACGCACGGGATGTTATTTGTCTAATGAAATTCTGAGCGTATTTTTTTCCCCTCAGTCGAAAGCTCTGTTGGTCTCGATTCATTCTCCGTTACTATTTGACTGCATCCTGATAGGAGCTCCAGTGAGATCGAACCCACGTTTCGAAAACGATGCAGAAGGTCCAGCTCTCTCTCTCTCTCTCTCTCTCTATGATTCAACCTCCATTCCAGACATAGACAATGAAATGCCTTGACTCCTGATAGACGCCCCGCTTTGTCAAACTCCTGAGTCCAATAGCATGGTTTCTGCAAGTCAAATTTAAGACTTTGTAAGAATTTACGACGTCAAAAACACGTTCTTAACCAAGCCCTAACTACATTTTATTTTTTTAAAACAAGTAAACTTGCACTTCAATAAAAATCCGTTTTACGCTTGCGGTACAACCTAAGAGAGATTCGTGCCAGTAACAGAAAGCTGATTGGTTGTTGCATGTTGGTCTCACACGTAGCGAATTATATTATAAAGGACTATGACAACCACGGAAACAAAACAAACAAACCGAAGACATTCTGAAGTACCGCAGGGAGTTTGAGGGTTAGAGGGAGTGTTACAGGGACGTCGACCTGGAACAGAAAATTTAAGACTTTTTAAGGCCTGAAATTTGGATTTTTTTTTTTATTTTAGACCTTATAGATGCCGCAGAGACCCTGAATAGCCTTGTGGATCTTGTGGATTTTTTAATTCTCGATACAAATGCTGATCGTCACATGGCACGTCCTTGTATTTTCGTGTCTCCCACTGAACCCTATTGTTAGAACATCAGCAATGTCCACCTGAGACTACACAGGCACATGGGTAATAATAAAATCTGGTGTATATGTATTATATTATATATATTTATAAGCAAATGTGGACTTGTTTTATTAACCAGATGGCAAGTATTTCAATTTTCTTTATATCCAATGCATTTTTTTAATTAGCAATTAGCTTACAGGTACACGTCATGCGCAATTTCTGTGGTAAAGACAAAAAAATAAAAATACCCAATGATGTTACCCTTAGTACCCTTTTTGTTTACAGTGTATATGATTGTGAGGGAATGTTCTCTGCAGGATAGTTGACCTAATTTAGCTTCCAGGTCATTCTGAGGGAAATCTTCTACAGGCGTTCGAGCCCCAAGGCCGAGGCCAGGCGGCTTTCCGCCCCAAACTTGAACCTTGACCCCGCTGACCACTGCACAGGGGATCATTCAGAGCAGAATAAACACGATTATTTCAGATATCGATTGTTTAAGGGTCAAAAAAATTTAATCATCAAACCCCCCCACCCAGACTGCATCATTAATTATGGAGCCCTGAATCTAAGCGTGGCCTCTGGTGAAGAAAAAGATCTCGAGCTGCCCTCAGAGGTGCACCAAGGTCGCAAATGTGTCAACAATGTCCCGATATGTCAAACACGAATCTCCGAAATGAATTTTTTTGCACACTGTTGAGAAAATATAAGAAGCCAATGAGCTCCATAGCGCGATTAAACGCTATTAATGATTCCCGCTCTTTCCTTTCTTTCTCCCCTCTTTTTTTTTTTTTTTTTGAGAGAGAGAGAGAGAGAGATCTGAAAGAGCGATGCGGGATGAGACGCGCGCGAGCAACTCGAAAACGATACAATGTTTCAAAAAAGAAAAAAGAGACCCCCAACAACAAACGGCGGCGACATGAAAGGGGAAAAAAAAGAAAGAAAGCTTGTGATCTTTTCTTCCTGGATCAGGACGCGCAGAGCAGCCACCTCTAACCCGCCGCTTTGTGCCTCCGCGTTCTTTTTTTCCTCTCTCTCTCTTTCTCTCTCTCCCCCAGAAAAAAACGTTCGACTATTACCTTTTCTCCCTAAAACGTGAGCTCGAAACGCGCGACGCTCCGTCCGCCAAAGTGTCCGCCGCAGCCGTAATCGGCTAATAATCGCAGATCCGGGAGCCGTGCTGAGGTGGAGCTGGAGGTGGAGGTCGAGGCGAGCAGGGCAGAACCTTCGACCCCGAGGCTCCTCCGGCTGAAATGCGACAGACAGACGAGGAAGGAGGGAGTACGGAGCTGTAGCCCGGGTTCTGGAAGGCCTAAAGGGCCAAAAGAGCACAGGCGTTGTGTCTAACCCGGTGGATTTTTTTTTTCATACATACACTGCTAACCCATGTTATTAACCGAGGAGGTGAACCAATATGGATGGCCAAAAGGGACAAGCAAAATATCTTTGTGAAGGATGGGTAGATTTGATAAGATTTTTGGTTGATCTCAGGATTGTAGGAAACGCAAAATACTTCGGGATTTTATGAATAATTATTCTGTCAAAGAAATCAGGTTGTGAAAATTTGGTACACATGTGGAAAGCATATTAACCATGTTATTGTATAATAAAAGATGGTCAAGTTCTTACAAGAAAACAATCAAATAATTATGATATTATATATGATGTATATATGTATATTTATTTCATGAAAAAGTACGTAAAAAGTATAACGTGTATATATACATACATAAACACAGCGCAATATCTCGGTATTTGTCGGTAATTTGTTCTGATACTGATAAATACTGATAAATACCGAAAAACATTTTTTTTCTTTGTTTTTTTATGGAGTACTGTACTGCATAACGTCTTTTTACCCCCTTTAGGACCCATGATTTCGGCTTAAAATTTACAAAAAGCACATTTTCGAGGGCACTCTATGGCACTGTTAACAAGCCTCTGAGACTCTTTGTGCATTTGTTTTATCGGGAGACCAAAGCAATCACAAATTTCATTTCATTCCCAAACACTTTTTCAGTTGTCATAACCCGATGAGTAACAAAGTTGACGAGTCCTGCAGCAAGGCATCGCTGTATATATATATATATATATATATATATATATATAAACAACGTTGTTATTACAATCAAAGCTTTATGTTATTATGTGGGAATAAATCACATTATTATTAGAAAAATATTGTTTTTATAATAAGGACATATTTTCATTACAAGACAGAAAAGACATTTTACTTGTCACATAGCTAGGGTATTAAGGGCCTTACTCATGGGCCCTAAAGTGGCAGCTTGGTTATACTGAGACCTGAACCCCCAACCTTCCAATCATTAACCCAGTGCCTTAACCACTAAACTACCACTTCCTGTTTTTCAAGTATGTAACTACAAAAAAACAGTGACTTTCAAAGTTTAATCCTAATGAGCGAACCAGTGGTGACTGTGACAAGTAAAAACTCCATGAAATGTTATGAAGAAGAAACCTTGAGAGGAACCAGACTTAAAAAGGAACCTCATCCTCATCTGGGTGACACAGTTTATTAGAGTTCCATCATTATTGATGTGTACTGTTTAGTGATATGAGCTTAAATGCAGAACTGTTCATGCAAAATACAGTCCATAGCCATTATAGTAGAGTGTTAAAATATTAATTACAGTCCAAATACATCCTCATAGTTTCTGAGTTGCTCAGTAACATCATGAACCTTTAGGCTGTTCATGTGGAACCGTCCTCAGCTGAGCTATATATATATATATATATATATATATATATATATATATATATATATATATATATATATATATATATATATGTGTGTGTGTGTGTGTGTGTGTGTGTGTGTGTGTATGTTCTAAATGATAGTGATCTTTTCTGCCTATTAAAGATTTATCGGCAGACTCTCCAGTATCAATGCTTTGCCAAGCTCTTTCATTTTTCTCGTATTAACTTAAGCTAGTAAAAGAACAAATAATAATAATAACATTACTTATTTGGCAGATGTTTTTAAAAATCACTTAATAAATGTGAATATGACACAAAAAATGTGACCCTTTATTTGACAAATGTAAGTGCATTTGTGGTGGCATGTGACATGCATATGACAAGTTTTCATTGACATATATATATATATTTTTTTTTAAATAATATATTATTACATTATATATTATTATATATTATATTATATATTATTACAATGTAGTTGCTTCACAGACGGTGGAGTCAATAGAAAAATGGTTTGTAATAATCAGTGTATTTTGAGAACCGCCCTAGTTTACACTATGAAGCATGCATGTTAGAGGAAGACTATGTCATATTGGGTTATGTTTGAACTTTCTAATTCATATATTTAATTTTTGTTTATTTCTATTGGTACGTGTATTTTTACTTTTCCATCAGTTGTGGCCCTTATGGCCTTCTATACTTCCCTTCTGGCAGAGAAGGGTAAGGAGGGGGAGCTCGAGAGAGCAGTAGTGTAATGAGTGTGCACTACCACTGGGGTCAGAGAGCACAACAGTAGCACTGATAATACACCAAGGTGCAGGAAGTACAACCATGTGCACTCTGGTAAACTGCTACTATATAAAGAATACTCATTTATCAAAATTCAGTTCAAATTAATTGGAATATTTTTTGATAATGGACATTGTCTGAAAGCAGCTTTACAGAATTAAATAGATAACAAATAATATATATATATTTTTTTAATTTACATATAATTCCCTATACCTTTATCCGCAAAGAGCGAACAAGTGGTGACAGCGGCAGTCAAAAACTCCCAGAGATGGAGAAGAAGAAACCTTAAAAAAAACCAGACACAAAAAGGAGCCGATTTTCATCTGGATTTGTGTATTAAAGAGACCATTGTCTGTATCTGATTGAGTTCTGTGATTATTTGGGGTCAGTTTAGTTCAAATTTCATTATTTCTTTCTTTATTTTGTCTAATTTTCTTATCGGAATTAAGAAATGAGCTCCAAAATGGATTGAAATGGATGATAAGGACTGATTGCAATCAGAAAAACTGGACTTATCACTTAATAAAAAGCAAATGACACACACACACACACACACACACACACACACACACACACAAATACACATATGATTGAATTAAGCACTCATTTACTTTGTCCTGCAGAGACTTGTTTTTTTTATGTGACATAGGTGTGTATGTGTGTGTATGAGAGAGAGAGAGAGAGAGAGAGAGAGAGAGAGAGAGAGAGAAAGGAGAAAGAAAGAGAGAGAGATGGCAGAGCTATTCTTTGAGGAGCACAGGGTGATGGAGGCAGGGAAGACACACTGACAGAAGGTTTCACTTCCATGGCAACCAGGCGGCAATGTGTGTTTCATGCCTTCTGTGTGGAACCTTTATAAAGTGTGTGGCACCATCCGTTCCCTCTTCTACACGTCGCCCCCAACACACACACACACACACACACACACACACACACACACACACACACAGTGCTGCTGAGAAAAGCGAGCATCACTTACACACTGATGTTCGCTTCAGCCAGAGCGGCTATTCATAAACTGAAAGGATTTTCATTCTATTTCTCCTTCCTTTTTTCCCTCTCCTCGATGACTGACTGTAACAACAAAGCGTGTTTATGAAGTCTCTCGGAATAAGTGTGCTGATCTGGGATCAGACTTTCTCCTATTTACGAGGTTACGGTTACAAAACTGCATCGCAAATAAGTAGGATCTTCAGCTTCACATCAATACGTTAATGTAAATGGTATTGTATTATACACCATATGCTAAGGTGCAGTACTGGATTCTGATTGGACAGAAAGGGTTGAATTCTTTTTCATAATGGCAGTTCTGAGAGCACTTCTGGCTCCAAGACAAATCCCAGTTCTTTTATTAATGCATTTGTTGTAGCATTTCTATTGTTACATCTGTAAATGTATAAACTAGAGAGAAGTGGAGGCTTGGTAAGATGTTGGACTTCTGATCAGCAGGTTGTGACTTTGGATCCCAGCAATGAAGCTTGAGCAAAGCCTCTTAATCTTCAATGGATCAGTTGAAAAAAATGAGATAATTGTGTGTCACTCTGGATAACGGTGTTTGCCGGGGTTGCTTGGTGTATAAGATGTTGGACTTCTGATTAGAAGGTATTGAGTTTAAATCCCACTACCACTAAGCTGCCACTGCTGGGCCCTTCAACATGGCCCTCAACCCTCAACTGATCAGATGTATATATGAGATCATCGTCTCTCATTGTCACAAGTCTCTCTGAGTAAGGGTGTCGTCCAAATGTCTTAAATATAAATAAGTAAAAACTATTTGCTGATGCATTAACATTGATAGAAGGAGTCTCCAGTTTCAGCACATTTCTAACACTGTATAACACCCAACCAAATATAAGTCAAACTATTGAAACATCTTTTTTTTCCAGCCATATGTGGGTCTTTCACAAACTGGTTCCACAAAGCTGGAAGCACACAACTTTACAGGACGTCTTGGATACGCATGCAATTTTCCCTTCACTTGAACTAGGAGACCCCAACCTGTTCCACCATGACAATGCCCCTGTGCATATAAAGATATGTTTTACATTGGTTGGAGTGGAAGATCTTCTGCTATAGAGCTCTGACCTCAACCCTACTGAACATCTTTGGGATGAATTGGAATGCTGACTGCACCCCAGGCCTCAACAGCCTCAATGACCACAAATCTCCACAATGACACTCCAAACTCTAGTGGAATATCTTCCCAGAAGAGTGGAGGTTATTATAACAGCAAATGGCAACTAAAAAGTATTTCAGAATGACTGACTTCACAGTATATCTTATGTGATAATGCACCAAATTGCACTTGTTGTGCTGTTCCACAACATTAAATGCAAATAGAAATGGTTAAAAAAGTACAATTTGTCACTCATTAATAAGCAACAACTTTAATCAAGTGTACTATAATGTTTTGGATTCTAAAATTAAAGCCAGTGTGTGTCAGGTTGCATCACACTATCAAATCGTTGATTATTTTCCTATATCAGGATGCCCCAAGTGTTCTATTCCTTCCATGTTGTATGACAAAATATTAGATCTTATTAGAATCTAAAAATGTAATCTCTGCATTATGACTACATCTGACTCTGGCTCACAATATTCTGGAACCTGATCAGATTTTCCCTAATGGTTGCCAAAAGCAATACATTATTATTCAAGACAAAATCATATTTGTCCGGATTGCACTAAAAAAAAAAACTATTTACAGCTAAAAAAATAAAAGGATAAGAAAATCCGAAAACTCAGCAAATCACCAACCCAGTATTTCAGAGCAGTACAGTAGAATCGGCTGCATTGAACAGATGGCCGTGCATTGACCTTCGGAGTAATGATTAAGAGAAGAGATCCATCATCCCAAGGAAACTGATCAATAAACTCCAATTCCCCAGAATGCACCATGCCTCGTGTCTATAATATAACAGCTGGAGAGAAAACGCACAGGTGCCCCATTTTCACTCGATGTAACAGTGACTGAGGAACGATTCATAGTTTCTTTTTGAAAGGCGAGTAACCTACATGCATTTTAGAGTGCTGTGTGATGTTTCTTTATGATCGTTATGAATGATTAAGAACGATGCATTTTTTTAAATACCACTGTTGAATTCTTGATTTTGATTGGTCAGAAAGTGCGGATTCATTTTTTAGAACGGCTTTGACGTTTGTAGGCATGAATACAGAAAGGTCACCAAGAAGTTCAGGTCTCACCCCATGTGATTTCTTTTCCTGTGGGGCTACAAAAAAGAGGTGTACAGGACAAAGCTTCGCACATTGGAGGACTTGAAGGCACGGAACGGATTCTAGAGGTTCCTAGCAATATCCCAAACGACTTCCTTTGAAGACATGCATTCCAGGCTGTATGAGGAAACTGGTTGACGTGCCTATGTTGAAATTTCAAGATTTGCTTTCATTCCTATGAAATAAAGTACATGTAAAATTTGTTTGAATAAATTTGTATTAGAAATATAGCCTTTATTACCAATTTTTAATGCCTAATTACTTTTCACCCACTCTGTACACTATAGTGACAAAACTTCTGGGACACCTGACTTTTCCATTCATTTGTGGTTCTTCCCCAAACTGTTACCACAAAGTCTTGCGTTAGCATTAAATCTTCCGTTCATTTAAACTATGCGTGTTCCAGAATGACAATGCTCCTGTGCACACATCCAGCTCCATGAAGATATGCTTAACATGGGTTGGAGTGGAAGATCTTGAGTGGCCTGGTATAGAGTTCCAACCTCAACCCTTTGGGATGAACACCTTTGGGATGAATTGGAATTCATTGGACTGCACCTCAGGCCTCCTCACATCACCTACATCAGTACCTGACTTTACTAACACCCTTGTGGCTGAATGATCTCCTCAAATCTCTACAAGCACCCTCCAAAAGCTAGTGGAACATCTTTCCAGAAGAGTGGAGACTATTATAACGGCAAATGAGGACTTGTTTTGTCCAGACGTTTCTAAGAGGAATAGAACAGTTTGGTGTATACCATTAGAGGAAAGAAATCACTGCTGGTTGTTCTATGTATGGTTACGAATGTGTAAAATAATCAAACATTATTCCCGGCCATATTAGACTTTCTTTGTCGCTGATTATACTGAAATACTTTATACCTTTTTGTCATAGGTGTGAGATCTAATACTCTCGTAATACCTCAGAGTTTTTTCAGCCAACTTTCTATATACAGCATCTGTAGAGCGTGTGCTTATTTTGACACGTTATCCTCTAGTGAGAAAAGAACAGAAAGCAGATTTGATTCAAAACTCACTTATAATGGAACAAAGCCAGCTGTTAGGGGCATTCCTTTAATATATTTTACAGTGTGTTCTTTTCTTTCTGCTCTGTGCAGTGTTCCTTTTTCAGACTGTGCTCTGTTTGTCATTGTAGTGCATCTCCGCGTTGTTTACTTTGTCTTGCACGTTGTGACACTGGTGAATTTTTCATTAAGTGTAATGACAGTAAATTTGAATTGAATCAGAGTCCTGCTGTCTCTGGATCAAGGTCAAAATTGAATAAATACACTATATAGACACATGCGCATAAACACGGCATAAGATCTTCTTACTGAACGAAGAAACAACCCCCTCTGGAGTTTCTACCTGAAACTGGTGTTTTTCATGTTTTTTTTTACTTTGAACCTTAAACAAATCCAGGTGTCCATATGATGTCTAGGGAAGACACAATGAATGTAGAAACTTCTGATGTTAAAAACTCAATTTCCTTGAAAAAATAATATAACGTGTGTGCTTGTGTCTGTGGATGTACATGTAAAACTCCTGTACACCTGCATTTTCATCAGCCAATCATGTGGCAGTAGGCCAATGCATAAAGTCATGCAGATACAAGTCAAGAGCTTGAGTTAATGTTCAAACCAAACATCAAAATTAAGAAAAAGTGTGACCTGGTGATTTGTACCAAACTTGCAGGTTTGAGTATTTCCGAAACATTTTGGTATTGGGATTTTAGATTTTTAGGATTGGGATTGAATGGACACCCAGATGAGGAAGAGGTTCCCATCATTCCCGTTCCTCATGCCATCTCAGGGAGTTTTTCTTTGCCACAGTCGTCACTTGCTTGTTCATTAGTGAAACACTACCAATTATAAGGAACGCACTTGTACATTTCTTTATATCCACTTTATCTCTGTAAATCTGCTTTGAGACAATGTCTATTGTTAAAAGTTTACTGAAAAATTGAACTGAATTGGCACAGAATGGTGCATCAAACAAAAAACAAAAGAAAAAAAAAAAGAGTTTGGTGAAGGGAAACACCTTAAGAGGTCTGAGGAAACTTGTGCGATTAGTCTGAGCTTCCAGGATATAATCACACAAAAAAGAATAACGCCACGGTGAGCAGAAAAGCATCTCAGCATTCACAAAATATTGACCCTTAAGGTGGATGAGCTACATGCTACATAATGTTCCCTAACTGACAATCAAGAACAGGAATCTGAGGGTATCATGGGCACAGACTTATCAAAGAGTGAATGGCTGAAGAAGAGATACAACCACATCCAGTTTCCTTGAGATTAAAATAAAATAAATAAATAAATAAAATACGGTGGAGGCTCTTGGGTATGCAGTAGCACATATCCTGTGGAGAAGTGATGTACATATTTGAATGTATGATCCAGGAAGTGCCTGCAGTGTAAATGATTTTTTATGTTGTTTTAAAGGTGCACATTAGATTGTGTTTATTAGTACATAACTTATTAATACTTAAACATCAAGATCCCGAGAAGATGACGAGAGAGAAAGAAATGACATGAAAGTCTTCCATAGACTGCATTATTATTAATTATTATTATTATTATTATTATTATTATTATTATTAACAAAAAAAACCATACAGTAAGTATTTAGCAGCTCGCAGTAAAGCCTTGGAAATATTGATTAGGTTGTATAAATTTTATAAAAATAAGTTTATTTTTATAAAATATCTTGGCGTTTATTAATTTTATTTCTCAATAGCTAAAGTTTGGGGTTGACAAAAACGGGGAAAAACGTAAAAAAAAAACAAAAAAGAAACGCAGCAATAATTTACTCTGACCTGAATGTTTCATCTGAGAGAAGCGAAATATAAACCAGGCTGCTACACATGCACTATGGTTAGAGATAAAAATATAAATAAGTCATTCTTGGCACCAAAAATGGTTCACATCTGAGTCCTAGATGCAGAGCCACGTTTGAGAGCAACACGCAAATCGGGTCAACAAGTGAAGCGCGTTGTTTATGCTTTTTCATGATTGATGCCGGTTTAATAACGATAACGACGCGTCGGTTCACCTCTCCGTAGATCATCGAGTGCGAACAGGCCGAAACATGCCATAAATGATGCAACACTGCTGTTCACTCGACCTCTATAACATTCCGGCTGACCCCCTCGGGAAAAGACGTGCCGTGACCTATGACCTCGGTCAATACTTATAGGCAGAAACTGTAATGATGTCATCTGCAATTGCTGAAATGGACTCTGGAGATAAGGGGTGGAGTGGGGGGGGCATTAAGTAAAGCTCTCTCTAATCATTATAAAAAAAAGCAGAAATGAATATTAAATTACAGTACTGTGGGCATGTAGGACCCCGAAAGGGTTTACGAGGACTTCATATATTACGCTGTATATAAAAAATTCTGCGTTGAAACAATACACTTGACTAAACCTGCAAAAAAGGTTAAACAGTTTGACCTTCCAAATGATCAATATGGTTCTTTTGTAGGTCCGTCTACAATCGCCTTTAAAGCCAGATGCACACTGTGTGATTTCAGCACCTGAGCCAAATTTTGAAAATCTGTAGTCTTCGACATGTTCACCAACAGCCAATTGCGATAATATTTTTCCTTTAATTAAATTCTGGCAGTGTCAGAAGATTTCAGACTCTTTCCTGCAGCATGACTTCTACGATGACACTCATTCCGAGAACCAATAGGAGCGACGAACCTAATAGCACGAGCAACAACTTCGAACCGGCTTAGAGAAAATGTTGAAACGAGTCAGGTGGACAGAACAACAAGAACCAGGGCCATTTCTAGCCTGTTTGGCACCCTAGGCAAGATGTCAACTGCCCTCCCAATGGCTTTGCCCTCCCACCACAACGTCCACCCCCACACCATATAAATCATCAAATCAAATCAAATCAAATTTTATTTGTCACATACACATACATACAGGGTACGACATGCAGTGAAATGCTTTTAACGACGGTCCGGCATGAGGGAATAAAATAGGGTAAAAAGGGGAATAAAAATATAAATATAATAACAAAATTTAAAGAAAAATATAGTAAGAAAAAGAAGGCAGATAAATTAAGATATAAAGATATCTAAATATATATGTATATATACATACATATACATATATACATATATATACACATACACAGAAAATATTTATGGCAGTGTGCAGTTAACCAGTAAACAACAGTAAACAGTAAACAAGTTAGGCATGTTTTTGATTGTCCATAAGTGTCCGTGTGCAGTAATCATTCGCAACCTTCCATTAAAAAGGTTAAACACATTTGATAATCAAAATTGCTAAAATTGCTAAATTGCTTGAATTCAAGCATGTAAACATATACTGTAAATTTAACTTCAGCAAAAATAATGGTAAATAATTTTAATGGGTGAGGGTGAGGGAGGCAGCAAGACGCTCAATGGCGCCCTCCTAGCTGGTCGTGCCGTCAGCCACCGCCTTATTTGCTTATGCCTAAAAACTATGCTGACAAGAAGGGAAATTGAGTTATTGAGGGAAAAGGAGTGTTTGTATGACGTTTTTATTATCAAGGCGTGTCAAGAACAAAAATTCAACACTACAGATTTTTTTGTTTGCAGCCATTAGCAGGAGAACGTGGGTCTGAACGTGTTACAAATTGATGGCTTCGGATGAGTCTTTTTTCTTTTTAAGTGTGACATGTGGATCATGTTCGTACAATCTGACAAGCAACAATCGCAAAGGACGATAAAATCGCACCGTGTGTGACCAGCATAAGACCAAACACTGAAACTCTGACTAGGCACCACACTACCACCACACCATTTCCTTTCCAGCCACCATAACTCTCTTTACAGATCATTTATGATAGCGCAAGGATGAAGTGATATATCATAGGTCGGGGTGCCGCTGTGTAATGTATACCAGCTGTCCCGAAATGATTTCTTGTTTTATCTTTTATTTTTTTAATTCGCTGTTAGTCGTTGTGTGTCGAAGGGAGCTGAAGCCCATACTTTATAGAAATAGGTTCTGTCTTTCCAGTTCAGTAGTATCATCTTTTTTTTTTAAGAATGTGAGGGATATTTATAGGATGGGTTCAAGATGGCAAGAAAAAGAAAATTAGTGATTTACTGCTGCATTGCTTCAGTCTACATTCATCACATTTGTAAACCTTGAAATCAGGGCCATTGCTTGCTGGAGGTATACTGTAAATTGTCTTTTTATGGCCCTGGACCACCATGAGAGGAAAAAAACAGTTTTGCTCAGCCGAAATGTTGCCTATCAAATGAAAATAAATGAGCTCAAAACCCTATATTTTACTATCATTAGTCTAAAATGTTCATGTACTATATCAGGGTGTCAAAACCACAATTTGCACACATTTTTTGTTTAACTAGTGTGAGAAAACACATCATGCAAAACAGGAACAAACAAAGCAGAGGCAAACCCAAACCACTGGTAAGAAATCAATGCTAATTAACTGGCTTCATTTCTGATTTCTTGCTTCTGTTTGCTGAGATAATCGAGATAGAAAAGATTAGCGTGTAACTAGCTATGTGTGGTATTTAGAGCTAGCTAGTATTTAGTAGCTAGCTAGCTAGCTAGCATTGAGTTGTTTTTATTTCATTGGGTATTCAACTGTTTAGGTTCCATCCAAGATTCTGAGGCATTCAATGTGTTCCTTCTGTTGTATTACATTATATGATGGTGTAAGTGGTATAAGTCTGGATTTGACGTCCTACGAATGAAAATATACGAAATGACGAAACTGCTAATGAATAATGGGTGGTGGCAGCACTGCCAGGCGTGATGACCTAGTGCGAAAGCGTCAGTCTCCTAAAGCGAAGATCATGGGTTCAATCACCGTTCATTCTTTTTTTTGCGCAATGCAGCTTTCACTTTTCTAACAATTTCCTTGTCGAATTAATAAAGTATTTGGATTCTGATTAAAAACAGTGACTTTTTCTTAATAATGTTTGCTGCTAAAAGTGCACAAAGCCAGCTCCATGAGGATATGATTGATCTTATCTTTACATGAGTTAGAGTGGGGGGTCGTAAGTAGCCTGCTTTAGTGCTCCTAAACACTTTTGGGATGAATTGGAATGCTGACTGCACCCCAGGCCTCTTCACCTCACCTACATAAGAACCTGACTTTACTAACACCCCTTTGGCTGTATGATCTTTACAAATCTCCACAAACACACTCCAAAATCTAGTGGAACAAGACAAGTGGACAAGTTATTCCAAGTACTTCCTAGACAAGTTATTAAAACTAAAAAAGGGGGACAAAATGTGAAACAGGAAATGTTCAAAATGCTCATGGTCAGGTTTCCACAAACATTTCTCCTTATGAAGCCTACATAAAATCATCTTTTTTTTTATTTTTATAATAAAGCGAAATTCAGGTGTAACTCCTGCTTTATACCTTATTGATTGATTGTTTGGTAAGTTCCCTCTAAATCCCATGGATCCATTAAATTCAATTTGATTAGGAACACAAGCCTGTCATGCCTGTTGAAGACATGCTTTGTCCTACAGTTGAAGGTCAATTGTAAAGCTGAAAAGCTTAATCCTGTCTTGGCCTAGATACTGTATTTCCTGACTATATAATAAGTGCCCTGCTGCACTATAGCAGGTGGATTTGATTGATTTATACAGCAAAGGAAGCACATAAGATTATGGTTGCATTAGCCTTACTGTGTTTACATATATTTCTATTCAATAAGGCTCATGTGAACCTGACATAATTTATTTATTCATATTTTCCTGGAACTGCAGTACATGCACTTTATTAAGTGGAAGTTCTAGCTTTATATTAACAAAATGACAACGAGTGTATAGGATGTCTTCGGATGCAGTAGAATTTTTTTTCCTTCGCTTAAACTCGAACCTGTTCCAGCATTACTTTATATTGGTTGGAAGTGTGTGAACAATCTTGACCTGTTATAGAGATCTGACCTGAATTGGAATGTTGACTGCACCCCTGGCTTCCTCACCTCACCTACATCAGGACCTGACTGAATGAGCACAAATCTCCACAAGCACACTCCAAAATCTAGTGGAACATCTTTCCAGAAGAGTGGAGGTTATAATAGAAAATAATAGAATAGGATGTTCATGGATTTAACTCAGTTAGTCCCAAAGTTACGATAGTTGAGCTTACGTTTTTTTTCGTTCTAATGATGACGAGAGCATTACAAAAAAATGTTGTAAATGTAATTTTCGTACAATGCGTTGTGCAGGATGTACGCATCTCTCCCCTATGGTTGACACAATTCAGTTGTTATGGTGTTTTTTTTATGTATTTTTTCTGCACTTTTGGTTTTTCAAAGCCCAATATTAGCTCTTGTCGCTAGCCTTTTAATCGGAGTTGCCAGACACTGAAATATTATGCTAAACTGATCACCATTCTTTAAGACTCCTTTGTAGGCTAGGTCATGCCTCGCCTGAAAATATTTTTTCAAATTACAATGGGTCATTGGAACACTTCTCTATCTTAAGTCAATGACTACCTGTATTCTTATTATTGTTATTATAATTGTTATTGTGTTACCATTATTCTTTTTGTTATTATTAAAATTACACACTATATATATAGTTTTTTAATTCACCTATAGTTGCTATAAACAGCCACTACATGAACTCAATGAAGACAAAAATGCAGCTTTTGTAACATTGTATAGAGACTCAGCTCAGTGTCACCTGTCAAACTGAAATCTGAAGATTTGCAACGCAGACTGTTACAAAAGAACTGACACTGGAGACTCCTTACAGACTTAGATATATTATTAAAAAACAATTACACATACAAACCCCTGTGTTTGCTGTTACTATATAAATGCTAATGTTTGGGAAGTGGATGCTCAGTGTTTAAGATGTTTGCCTTTTAATCAAAAGGTCATAAGTTCAAATCCCACCAAGCTGCCATGGCTGGGCCCTCAACCGTCAACTGCACAGTTGTATAAAATGCTCTGGATAAAGGCGTCTTCCGAATGACGCCCTAAAATGTAATTAAAACGCTTACCTTGAAATAAAAGTATTGAATCTTTGCCAACTTATTACATACAAAACTTTGCAGCCCAAAATGAGAAAACACTTTTCAAAGACACCTGATTTTGGCTTTAAGCATATTTCGGTCTTGACCTTGCGCACATGATTGGATTTGTAATGGGCCGTGCCCTCTAAAAACCTTTGAAATGTCTGGGAAATTAAAGGCCATGTGTGTAGCTTTCCTCCAAATCCTGTTCCTTTTCTTCTTGACATCTGATCAGTTTGATACAGCGAAGGAAAGTAAATCTCGCCCAGCAAATGAAGTATTGATCCATGGCCCTCTGGCCTTGGCTGCACCTTGTGTTTGGCGCAGCGAATGACTGACTTTTCCTGAAGGCCACAGAGAAAGAAGAAAATGCCTGGGGAAGAAGAGAGAGGGAGAGAGAGAGAGAGAGATAGAGAAGAGAGAATAGACAGACAGATGACTGAATGATGCCTCATGTGTCCCGATATAGATCTTTGGGCCCCCAGCCTCTCTCTGGCTTGCCAGTCATCTCCCGACCTCTGTCTCTCTCCTTGCTGCCTCAATTATTTTTCCTGTCATTAATCATTGATGTCAGAGGATTCTGAATGGAGCTAGGGTGAATGTGATACATGCGCCAGGGATGGTAGGAAATGCTTCGGCTTCCTAAGGAGGTGCAAAGAGACAGAGGCTCGGTTCCAACTCCGGCATTACTTTCACTTGGCAGGCCCCCCGTACCAGTTTATTATATGCATATGCTATTAATTTTTATAGTAATTGCATTGTTGTAACAGAATGTTCCGCTTGATGGTTGTCCGCTCTCCCCGTTCCGATCTTCGTCTGTGTTCTAAAGGTGTAGTGACAGTTTTCAAACGATTCCCTAAATCATTTCAACGAATCTAAATTCTCTGCATTTAAACGCTTTCAAAAATGTCCTTGCATTCTGATGTAATAATTCCATGCCATGGCTAATGTAAAAGCCTGTCAGCTCACAATAGGCTGATTTAGACATGGATGCTATTAGACTTATTGTTGAACAACAAAGATTGATATACTATGCATTTAATATGAATATAAACATGGCCGAGTTCTTGCTATGGAACAGATTAGCATGCTTTTTAAAGTTACTATCCCGCTAGTAAAACATTATAGTATGTTATGTTTGATTCGATTCAATGACATTTCATTTCATTTGTATAATGATTTAACAATGGCTATTGTTCCTAAGCAGCTTTTAAGGGTTAACTTCCCGGGTTGGGAAGAGAATGATGCCACATTTTGGCTGCCGCTTCTCTCTCCCGTGTTTTTTTTTATTTATTTTTTTTTACGTGTGGAAAGCGCTTTGAGATTCTAATTTTAAAGGCGCTGTATAAAATAAAGATTATTATTATTATTATTATTATTATAGAGATAAAGAGGTTTTAAAGTTGGAATGTATAAGTTTAGGGCCTATAAGTTTGTTCCTTATAAGTTTATCTCTAATGAGTATGCCAATAGCGACTGTAGCAAAGAAAATCTCAGTGAGATGATATTAGGAAGAAACTTTGAGAGGAACCAGATTCCAAAGGGAACCCATCTTTACCTGGGTGGCACCAAATGTCCATTCATTATACACCGATCAGTTATGACCAGTGAGTAAATTACATTAATAATCTCTTCATAATGGCACCTGTTAGTGGGTGGAATATATTAGGCAGCAAGTGAACATTTTGTCATCAAAGTTGATGTGTTAAAAGCAGGAAAAATGGGCAAGCGTAAGGATTTAAGTGAGTTTGACGAGGGCTAAATTCTGATGTCTAGACGACTGGGTCAGAGCATCTCCAAAACTGCAGCTCTTGTGGGGTGTTCTAGGTCTGCAGGGGTCAGTATCTATCAAAAGTGCTCCAAGGAAGGAACAGCGGTGAACCGGCGACAGGGTCATTGATGCATGTGGGGAACGAAGGCTCCACCATGTGGTTTAATCCAACAGAAGAGCTCTGATTGAAGCTCTGATAGAAATGTGACAATGCATCACAGTTTGTTGTGTATGGGGCTATGTAGCCAGAGACCAGTTAATATTCGGCAGGTGGTTATAATGTTATGGCTGATTGGTGTAGTTCCATGAGTGTTGAAGTGTACTGTTCAGAGATGGGTGCTTAAATGCAGAACTGTTCATAATATTTCTCCCAATTCTAGTCATTTCTGATTTCACAACTGTCACTGTAAAGGCTAACACATGCTTCCTTTAAAACGCATGAAGCGAGACATCATATGCTGCTCATGCTACATCACAAGACAATCGTAGCACCCTGAGAGCAGAGTAATGTCATTCCTCCCACTCAGAAATCACGGCCTCTGGCTCAAACTCCCAGCCACCAGCTGTGATATTGTCAAGATTCAATTTCCGACGTTAATAGGAATTCTTTTTCCACTCGAGAGCTTTATGGCTATTGGAGAAAAAACATATGTAGAATTTTATTTTTTAAAGTATTGATTAAAAGGCTGGTTATCCTCAAAGCATAATGTCTGAAATCTTCATGAAGTGGGATCCAATTGGCACTGGTACATCTCTAGATGTGCATTTGAGAAATGTTTAGCATTAATTTAATGCTTAGCCATATTATTACCATCAACTCCACTCTATTTGAGGTCAATTAATGCATAGCCAGACAGCTGGGCAGCCTAACGCCGGAAAACATCAAGCTTTATTCTGGATGTAGATTGAGATCGGAAGCCAGTAATCTGCAGCAATGACACACGTCCACTTTCCAGTTCATTTCAATGACAGGGAGTCCCCTTAAATGTCATCCATCCCGAAACACCTCACTGTGAATTTACGAGTCGTCTAGAATGCTCATGTAAATACCCCCTTATGTGCAGGGCGTTTAGTCAACTGAGAGCCCTCTCATGCATTTTAATAGCTCATTTTCTGGTATATGTTTGGAGGAAAAAAAAACGTTTGCCGAGCCCTAGACAGTGAGCTTCTGAGATACACATCTTTGTGCGGCTGTAAATTGAAGCATGGGCTGTTAGGACCATTAGGCATTTGTATCTAAAAGAGTGGTGAATTCAGGGCCAAGCGACGTGACCGAGACTAGCAGAGCCCTGTTTCAGAAATTATGAGGTTCAATTTTTCATCAGTGACAAACTCGTAAAGGAAAAAAAATAAAAACAACAGTCGCAGCGGGCGGCTTTGCACTCGTGTTCTCTGGTCAAAATAAGCTCATGAATATTGAGGTGGTGAAGTGGACCTTGCTTGTTTTTTTTTGTTTTTTGTTTTTTACAAAGAACTCATTTGACCAAGATGTGCACAAATAGAATAACAATGTGTGTACCATCTTTATTCTCAGTGCATATTTCTTTCTTTTCTTGTTTTCTTGTGCTATTTGTATGACTTTATATTGAAAGCAAAAAAATCCCCATTGCTTCAGTATGGTTTTACCCCTCGTGGCTCAGGAAAAGAATTTTTCAGCACTTTATCTAACCAGCATCTAAACAGTGTATGAGGATCACGTGTTTCAATTCTAGTCTAGTCACCTAGGGTCATGTATATAGGAGGTGAGAGTAACACCAGAAGGTGAATCTGAGAAAAACGCTTATAGTCACAGGGGAGAAAATGTGAAACGTCTTATAGGCCATGTCCACACTAATACGTTTTCGTTTGAAAACATATATTTTTGGGTCGCAAAAAACGGTGTGAATACGGAGGCTTTTCGAAAACAGTAAAGCATTTTTTTGTCATTGCCGCAACGCTTCGAAGAGCCGAAAAGTAAATGAGTGTAAACGACACAGTTCGAAGAGTCGAAGGGTACAGCAACGGGAGCCTTTTTTAGACATTTAAGTGTGAATGAGTGAAGTGTAAACGTTTGAGGAACGATTGAAAACGCTGTTTTCAAGTTTATCTAAATAATTGTAAATGTAGCTATAGAAATTAGATGGATCGAAGTTCAGGATCAAATTAGAGACCCTGGAGATGTCAGGCAGCAACACCATGCCACCTTCTCTTTTAGGTTATTACAAGCATTAGCAAAAAAAAAACACGTAGATATAATATTTAATATATTTCATAGTATCTTCCTTCATTTAAAAGCAAACCTAATGCAGAAGACCCCAAATGCAGAAAACCAAACATAAGTTTGTACGTGTAGTGTGATGCACGTGTCTCCTGCTTCAAAGTAATTTCTAGGTTGCTGTAAAATCTGTAAAAACAAAACTGGTCTAGATCAACATGACAGTCGTTGAACAGAATATATTTGAGTAGCTGAATATCAGAGGCACGTTCAAACCAACACAAAGTGAAGTCCCTGGCTATATTCAGGCAAGTTGTGGGGCTGAGGATGACACCAGCAATAAATGTCCAGGCGTATCCTCCAGTGTTTCCACTGAATCTAATATCAAATATACTCAGTTGATTAAAACCCTTCATAGTCAGTATATAAAGGCAGCAGAGCAGAGCAGTTTAAAGTCTCATGTATATTGACCATGTTCAGCCCAAGGCCAGTTCCTTTGTCTGGTTCTCATTCGCTGGCATGGTTACAATCACCAAGCTGATTTCTTCCATTGCTTTGTAATGCAGCTTGCTCCAGCTTGTGATAAGTCCCAGTAAGAATGTGCAGTCCAACTCTAGTTTTTTGGCTCCAACAGCTCTAGTGGTGGGATTTGCTGTTTTGCTAATGAGCTCTATCCATCTGGTATTTGCTCTGGAGCTCTAATGGGATCTACAACTTGGGGTGTACATTCTGTTGCTTCACTGACCATGGTACAGCTGCTGTATTTCCCCATCACACTATAGCAATATAGGTCCAGTGATGGGATCTACAGCTTTATTCTAATGCTTATTTGTTTTTATTGGGCTCCATATATGGGATCTACAGCTCTAATGAAGGTCTCTGCAACTCTAGTGATTAGATCTACTCAGATGTCTAATAGTCTTTATGGAACGGAAACGCCACCTATAGTAATGATCTCGAAAGCTGCAGTAATTGAATCTATAGCTCAGTTGATGAGAGCTATAATGCTATCAATGGGATCTGCTGCTCTGCTAATGGACTTTTACAGCTTTAATGATGTCTCTACAGCTCTAGTAATACTGTAGGATCTCCATCTCTGGTGATGGGCTCTACACCTCTAGTGATAGCATTTACAACTCCAGTAATGGTATTTATACCTCCACTAATGAGATCTAGTGCTCTAGCGATGGTTTGTACTGCTCTAATGATGAGATTTAGCACTGGTGAAGTAATTAAGCTCAGATGATAGATTAAATAGCGCTAATAATGCAGCATATGGTGTAAATGTCCGTGATAGAAGCGAGAGAGACTCCAATGATCTTCTTTGCTGTCCTCAATATCCTCTGTAGGGTCTTGCGATTTGAGACGGTGCAGTTCCCAAACCAGGCAATAATGCAGCTGCTCAGGATGCTCTCGATAGTCCCTCTGTAGAACATGGTTGGATGAGGGGAGGGAGATGGCTTTTCTCAACCTTCTCAGGAAGTAGAGGTACTACTGGGTTTTCTTGATGATGGAGCTGGTGTTGAGTGTCCAGGTGAAGTTTTTCACCAGATAAACACCAAGGAATTTGGTGCTCTTGACGATCTCCACAGAGGATCCATCGATGATCAGTGGAGAATGGCTGCTCTGTGCTCAACAACCATCTCTTTGGTTTTTTCAACATTCAGAGACAGTTTGTTGGCTCTACATCAGACTGTTAATTGTTTCACCTCCTCTCTGTATGTTGACTCGTCATTCCTGCTGATAAGACTGACATGTCATCGGCGAACTTGATGATGTGGTACGAGCTGTGCATTGCTACACAGTCATGAGTCAGCAGAGTGAACAGCAGTGGGCTGAGCACACAGCTCTGAGGGGCCCCAGTGCTCAGTGTGGTGGTGCTGGAGATGCTGTTCTGATCTGGACTGACTGAGGTCTGCCAGTCAGGAAGTCCAGAATTCAGTTGCAGAGGGAGGTGTTCAGGCCCAGTAGGCTCAGCTTCTCAATCAGGTGCTGAGGGATGATAGTGTTGAATGCTGAACTTAAGTCTATGAACAGCATTTGTCCTGTTAAGGACAAGTCCTCTTAAGTCCTCTTATGTTAAGGACAAGGTTAAGTCCTCTTCAGTTTTGAAGAGCAGAAGTGGCTCCTGATGGCCAGGTTTTCACTTGTTTTAGAACCGGTTTAGACATCTGACGAGCGGTCTGTATGCTGGAATTAGCATAACAGAGATGTGGTCTGAGTAGCCGCGGTGGGGGCGGGGCTCCACATGGTACATGCTGGGGATGTTTGTGTAAACAAGATCCAGCATACTAACCGTTCTTGTTGCAAAGTCCACATTCTGGTGGAATTTAGGGAGCATTGATTTGAGATTTGCAAGGTTAAAATCACCAGAGATAATAAACAGAACATGAGGGAACACAGATTTTAAATATGTTCAGCACAAAAAAGGATTGGATTCAGTACACGTGCACCGAACTGAAAGCTTCGTACCGAAATTGTTCGGTGCAAATATGTGTATCATTACACCCCTAGTGTGGATATATTTCATATTTCTTTTGTCTTTGTTGTTTGGATCACAGTTCAGCTTTGGCTTTGGACTTTTTTGTGTATTCAAATTCCTTAGCAGGGGGACGGGGAAAGAAAATATCAGCTTGATCTATAATCTAGTGTGCAGTTGTGCAGTTGTTTTGACTAATGTTATAACATATTCCAAGCAGTTTATATGTATTAATGAAGAATTAATCCAGTCCAGTCTAGTCAGATGCACTATTGTAGAACTGGGATTTGAAAAAAAAACCCTGCGATTTTATTATTTGGTTAAACAACATTATTGAATGGTGTCACAAATGGTATCTTTCTAATTATTTATTAATGTCCACCAAGCTAGGGTAAAAAAAAAAAAATAAAACCAACAATATCTTTGTTTTCTCTCTCTCTCTCTCTCTCTCTCTCTCTCTCTCTCTCTCTCTCTCTCACTCCATTGCTAACCTTCATTTCCACACTGCTGACTGTTCTGTCGTTCCATCAGGCAATGGCACGGACGTGTACCACCAGAGCAGGCAGTCTATCAAAGAGCACATTAAACTGGTGTTTTGTATTCATGAAGCACAGGACTGAATCTGTATAGAGGATCTATAGACTCCTCGGTATTCAAATCAGGGCTCGGGTTGTGTCCTAGCAGCAAGGGGAAGTGTATGAAGCTCATCTGAGCCTAAAACTGTCACAGAGCAGCTGGAAGAGTAACACACTTCATTTGTGTTCAGGATTGTCAGCAAATGGCCAAGGTGGACAAGGTTTTGCATTACAGTGATGTGTCAGGATTTTACAATCACCAAAATATATATATAAAAAAAAGATTAGGGGAGGAAAAATGCACAGGTTCCAAATTTTTTTTGTTGTTGTTTAAAGCGATATTTGAGAAAATCTGCACAATTGCAAAAAATTGTTCGATGAATAAAACTTGAGGTTTATTCGCATGAATATTTTCCTTATTTGCAACACAATTTGGAAATCTATGTTGTAACCAGTTCTGTATTAAATCATTCTGTTTTTAAATAATTAATGGCCAAAAGTCATCGATCAGCCATGACAAATTTGTTGTCAAAAAGTTTGCTTTGCGCTTGCACTGTGGCTACAAAACAAATTTATCCAACAAATAATTGAAGCCAAGAACATATACATAGCCAAGAACTTGCATCACACATTCGCTTCAAACTGTGCAGCGCTGTTCGTTTATTAAAATAGACGTTTTTGTTGTGGTTTACGACATGCTATGACACACTGTTCTTTATAAAAATGGACAAAAGCACGTCAGAGAGCTAAAAACGCTCCCAGCACCGTCTAAATCACTTTCCCCCTCAGCATGCCGCTTGGCGTCACATCACGAGGGGCGTCGTCGCCTGAAGATTGAACTACGAATTCAAATTAAATCAGATGATAAATATTTCTCCAGCTCTGCTATTTTTATGGGTGAATATCAAACCATAACTTCCTATTGCTTTATGCAAGACCTTGCAGCTCCTATGAAATACAGGAAGTTAATAGAATTATAATGAATATAATAAAAAGCGAAACCTTGACCGACTCAGTAAACGTCTTACGGTGGGTGTGTTAAAACAGAGAAATTATCAAATGTGACATGCAGGATGAGCAGGAGCCGATTCAGGATTGGAAAACGCTACATTACTGAAATACTGCAGGAATGAGTAACATCGCCTGGTCCATTCTGTCTGCTTTTGCACATTTTCTCTGCACCGAAACACCTGAATCAACATGGCAGCTCATGAATGAGCTATTCGCGAGGATAAAGCATAAAGCGAGCGATTTCAAGTAGGAAAAATTATTAAATATGCAGCGCAAAGATGAGAGCAGCAGGTTTTCTGGGGACACCGGCAGAAATACTCCCACAGCGACAATGGTGAAAAGTGCTTTATAATCAGTCAGCGCAGGAACTAGGCCTAGATATCATATTTTATTTTACTGTGCAGTGCTGTAAAGGTGGAATGACGAGATCTATCACTTGCTTCTTAAACTGTTTCCTCAGTGGACACAACAGAAATACAGAGCTTGAGGACGAGCTTGAGGACGAATGTGTTTGTCAAACAATTGCCTTTAGCATACTGATTAAATGATGAACACACTTTATAAAAAACATATTCAGGTAGTCACCGAGTTACGATGGTTCGACTTACGATTTTCCGATCGTACGATGGCGATAGCAATACAAATAAAATATTTTTTGCATGGCAGGCAAAGGTAGCAGCCTATAAGTGGTGCGATATGTTGCACACGCTCGTCCATGCACCCGCTGCCTCAAACATATATAACTTTAACTTTCTTTTGGTTTCTCCCATTGGGGTCGCCACAGCATGTTTGCTTTGGCACATGTTTTTACGCTGGATGCCCTTCCTAGCGCAACCCTCCCCATTTATCCGGGCTTGGGACCGGCACTAGGGCTTGTGCAACCCTAATGGCTGGGGTTGGTTCCCTGACCGGGGATCGAACCCGGACCGCAGCGGTGAGAGCGCCGCATCCTAACCACTAGACCACCAGGGAACCCGCCTCAAACATATATACTGTAGTTTATAAATTACGTTACTGTAAATTGCCCTACTTTGCTTAATTATGTCTTGTAATTTGTTCAATTAATAACAAATTACAGTAAACTGCCCCATAATGATCACCATTCTTTAAAACTCCTGGGTACGCTAGACCATGTCTCAACTTACGATGGTGTCATTGTAACGCTTCTCCATCGTAAGTCGGGGTCTACCTGTATTCCTTACTAGAGGAAAGTTGGCAGGTTGTTACCGAAAATAATATTTACAGCATTCAGTTGTGATATTTTAATTACAACAGTTGCAGGCCGTGCATTTCACACCCAGGCCTTCAGTGGTATCCTATCTGAACCAATCCACCTCTTGATAGCATCATTATGATATAGAAACCATCAATATTATAGAGAAGCACAGTATAACAGAGCGCTGCATCACAGAGAGGTATCTTATAAAGTGAGAATTAATGGCATTACTAAAGCCCAATGAACACAATTCAATAAGTCTCCTTTCACTGCAGCTACAGACAGAGTCAGACCTTGGAGTGGCCAAATGGCAGTTCATCTGTGAACAACATAGATTTGAACTTACCAAGAGCACATGCTGTTCATTTCTGAAGGTTTTATAGCTATATGCGATGTGACAGCTGAAATCTGCCTGGATAGAATCTCCAACCTGAACTACACTCAGATGTGCTGCTCCTGAGAGAAACTCTATGAAATAAAGAGAAGAGACTACTGGGGATGATTAAACACATTTTCATGGACACAAATATATTAAACCATAAGTGAATCTGATAGTGTTTAGGCCACCAGTGAATTACAATAAAGGCACATTACTGTATTTTCAATATATTTCCGTAAAACTGTGAGTTTAAGAAATTATGAAAAATTATGACAAAAGTTAAGTTCACATAAAAGGTAACAAAAATGTAAAATTATATAATAAGACTTGCAAAATTGTCTTATTGTGTAAACTTTTCGAATAAGAACCTGCTAATAAAGATCAGTGAGAGATAGGTCATAATCCTGAAAGGAAGGAAGGAAGGAAGGAAGGAAGGAAGGAAGGAAGGAAGGAAGGAAGGAAGGAAGCTAGTTAACATGACCTGCCTAGCTAGGTTTACATTAAATAGCATAGCAACCTTAACCAAGTTCATGCATTTAGCTTGCATTGTGAATATATGATATAATTATAGTAAAAACTAGATGAAGTTTGCTGTAGATTGACTGACTTTCTACAGAATTTTCTTCCAGCCCATAATAATCTGAATTTAAACTGCACCTTATTTTTGAGGTATTTGACCTGAAGTCATGTAATAATTGGCTTGAATATTTCACAGAATATTTACGGATTAAAATTCCACATGCCTGACTACCACAAAGTTTATATATAAGAGAACCAGACTGATAGTGTTTCTAAAAAAAAAAAGCTAGGTATGCTAAATATCATCCATCTGTTTAGTGCCAGTGCTTTGATCCTGCGATTTAGGCTCAGAGCCAGGAGTGATTTCCCCCAGATCCCATCAGTACCTCTGAGAGGCTGCTGCCAGGGTTTATTCAAAATCAAAGCTCTGTAATTGACACGCTTTAGCACGAACAAACAGCTCGACTCAGTGTGAGGAGTGCAAATCAGCATCACAATTCAAATCCCAGGAATGAATGTTTGGTTTAATGTGGAATTTTCGTTTTGAAATATAACCAGATTTTTATTCTTAGATTTTAGGATTATAATCAGATGCATACTGAGGATTACAGACACTCGAGTTTGGTGGGTTGTTTTTAAAAATGAACCCAAAATGAAATTCCTTCAGGTATAAAGGCATTTTTTTTAACAAATTGAGAATCAGGCATTTTAGAACCAGGTTGGTGTATATGTGCTCTTTGGCGCCCCCTTTTGATTGTGAAGAAAATATAAGACAGAGACTGTGTAAGCTTTCATCTCTCATTCCTCTTTCAGAAAAATTTCAAACACCTACAGGACACTTTATTAGGAACACCTGTACACATTTTCATTCAAGCAATCATCTTAGTAACCAATCATGTAGCAGCAGCAGTACAATGCATTATATCATGAGGGTACAGGCTAGGAGCTTCATGTTCACACCGACCATCAAATGTGGAAACATTTGGCCTCAGTGATTTTCATATTATAACATGATTGTTGGTAACTGACCTGATCTTCTGGGATTTTTTCACAAGCAGCAGTGTAGTAAAGATAAAAACATCCAATCGAGAGGCAGTCAGGAGACAGAAATGCTTTGTGATGAGAGAGTATAGCTAGACTGGTGTGACAAAAGCTACAGTAGGTGACAAAAAGCTACGGTAACTCAGATAATCCTTCTGCACAATCATACAAGGACTACGAGACAGACTGTAGGGTGACACCAGCAGAAGACTACACCAGGTTCTGCTCCTGTCAGCCAGAAACTGAACATGTAAGCATCAGTAGCCACAGGATAACCAAAAATAGACAGTTTGTCAAGTTAAATATGCTCCTAAGGTCTCAGTGACTCAGTGTTCCTGTGTTCCCTCTTTCTTCTCATCGGATCTCCCTGATTCATCCTAATGCTCTACCTTGGGATCGAGTTCTCTTCAATTCGAGGCCACTCTCTGCAGCTGAGACTGTTTCCACATGAACATCCTAAAGATCCATGAGGATTCTGAGATTAAATTTATTTGAATTAATGAATAATGACTTCTTCTGAGGTCTGTATTTGGTACCAAAAGCATGAATCCATGTCTGCAGTCCAGGCTGGTGGAGGTGGTGAAGTGGTATAGGGAATGTTTTTTTTTGGTCTATTAATAGCAGGTAATAATCACTTAAATGCCAAAGCCTATTCAAGTCTAGTTTCCTCATATCCTAAAAGGAGAGTTAAGATTGAAAAAATAATAAGATTGTGGAAACTGAAGGAAGAAGAGTGAAGTGTGAGATTGAGGGAAGAGGTCAGACAGGGGCTCTGTGGTGGTGAAGAGGTGCTGGATGATTGGGCAACTACTGCAGAAGTGATAAGGGAGGCAGCTAGAAAGGTACTTGGTGTAAAATCTGGAAATAGAAAGGAAGACAAAGAGAGATGTGCTGGTGGAATGAGGAAGTGCAGGAGAGCAAAAGGAGAAAGAGGTTGGCGAAACAGAATTGGGATCGACAGAGTGATGAGAAAAGTAGGCAGGAGAACAAGGAGATGTGGCAGCAGGTGAAGAGGGATGTGGCGAAAGCTAAGGAAAAGACATATGAGGAGCTGTAGGAGAAGTTGGAAACTAAGGAAGGAGAAAAGGATTTATACCGATTGGCCAGGCAGAGGAACCGAGCTGGGAAGGATGTGCTGCAAGTTAGAGCAATAAAGGATGGAGATGGAAATGTGTTGACTAGTGAGGAGAGTGTGTTGAGAAGGTGTAGAGAGTATTTTGAGCAGCTGATGAACGAGGAAAATGAGAGAGAGAAGGTTGGGTGATGTGGAGATGGTGAAGCTGAAGCAGGAAGTAGATAAGATTGGTAAGGAGGAAGTGAGAGCAGCGATTAAGAGGATGAAGAGTGGAAAGTCAGTAGGATCAGATAACATACCGGTAGAAGTGTGGAGATGTTTTTGAGAAAGTGAGTGGAGTTTGTAACCAGATTGTTTATCAAGATTCTGGGTAGTGAGAGGATTCCTGAGGAATGAAGAAGGCGTATGCTGGTGCCAGTACCGATTTTTAAGAATAAGGGAGATGTGCAGACCTGCAGTAACTACAGATGAATTAAGTTGATCAGTCACACCATGAAGTTATGGGAAAGAGTAGTGGAAGCCAGGCTGAGGGAAGAGGTGACCATCTGTGAGCAACAGTGTGGTTTCATGCCGAGGAAGAGCACCACAGACGCATTACTTGCTTTGAGAATGTTGATGTAGAAGTGTAGAGAAGGTCAGAAGGAGTTGCATAGTGTGTTTGTGGATTTAGAGAATGCGTACGACAGGGTGGAGAGAGGAGTTGTGGTATTGTATGAGGAAGTCAGGTGTGTCAGAGAAGTTTGTGAGGGTGATGCAGGACATGTATGAGGACAGTGTGACAGCAGTGAAGTGTGCAGTAGGTACGACAGACTGGTTCAAGGTGGAGGTTGGACTGCATCAAGGATCGGCACTGAGCCCTTTCTTGTTTGCAGTGGTGATGGACAGGTTGATAGACGAGGCCAGACAGGAGGCTTCATGTACTATGATGTTTGCGGATGATATTGTTATTTGTGGTGTAGGGAGAGTAGGGAGCAGGTGGAGAAGAGCCTGGAGAGGTGGAGGTACATGCTGGAGAGAAGGGGAATAAAAGTCAGTAGGAGTAAGACAGTACGTGTGTGAATGAGAGGGAGGGCAGTGGAGTGGTGCAGTTGTAGGGAGAAGAGGTGGAGAAGGTGGAGGAGTTCAGGTATCTGGGGTCAACAGTGCAAAGAAATGGAGAGTGTGTTAGAGAAGTAAAGAGAAGAGTGCAGGCAGGGTGGAGTGGGTGGAGAAGAGTGACAGGAGTGATTTGTGATAGAAGGGTATCTGTGAAAGTGAAAGTTTATAAGACTGTGGTGAGACCTGTGATGTTGTATGGTTTAGAGACAGTGGAATTGAGTAAAAGACAGGAGGTGGAGCTGGAGGTAGCAGAGCTGAAGATGTTGAAGTTTCGTTGGGAGTGACGACAATGAAACTCATTAGAAATTAGTTTATTAGAGGGACAGCGCATGTAGGACGTTTTAGAGACAAAGTGAGAGAGCCGAGATTGAGATGGTGAACATGGACATGTGCAGAGGAGGGACATGGGGTATATCAGTAGGAGAATGCTGAGGATGGAGCCACCAGGAAGGAGGAAAAGAGAAAGACCAAGGAGGAGGTTTATGGATGTGGTGAGGAAAGATATCAGGTAGTTGGTTTGAAAGAGGCAGATGTAGAGGACAGGGGGGTGTGGAGACGGATGATCCGCTGTGGCGACCCCTAATGGGAGCACCCGAAAGAAGAAGATCATTATTATCAGTAGTATTACTTTTAATTATTCTTATTTTTTACGTCTTATTTCTGTATCTTGAATTATTTTACCTGGAATAACTTCTGAACCTCCCTCTCCCCTCTATTAGTTTTTTTTAACTCTCCCTCTCGAGCGCCATCTAGCGGAAATAGAAACCGGGACGGAAAAAAAACCCCACCCAACTCGGAAGTGAGTTTTGTAGTTTTCCGATGATTTCACTAGAGGGCGCCCGCAAGCGCACTGTCCCAGTGACGTCAGCAGCACGCTGAATCGTGTGCGCGCGCGGGGGGTCTCCGCGTGGACAGAGAGAGAGAGAGAGAGAGAGAGCGCGAGATCGAGAGCGTAGAGGAAGCGCGTGCACGGGTGAGTGTTGATGATGCTGGACGCGTGTGTGGATCTGTGCATGCGGCCGTGTGTGTTTGTGCGCGCGCGCGCGCGTGTGTTTGTGTGTTTGCGCTTTGCGTTGACATTTGCTGTAACAGGTAGCAGACTGGAGGTGAGAATGCTGTATAGTGCAAGTTGTAATGTATTTATTTCTGTTTTTATCAGTGCAATTCATGTCTTTACTATAATCTTTTATAATTCTTATATCATGCTATTTCTTTTATCTACTTTCATCTACTTTTATTTCACAACCTAAGCATTTTATTGCACAAAAGAAATTTCAGGATTCATTTCCTAACACTTTCCTATGTACATAACTATGTGCATAGCTTTTATGCACGTGCATTTGCTGAAATGTATTATGCCTAGGAACATAGATAGATAGATAGATAGATAGATAGATAGATAGATAGATAGATAGATAGATAAAACTTTATTGCCATTTCATAGTGCAGGCACACAGCAACAAATGAAGCTCAGCAACTACATTTTACATTTATGGCATTTGGCAGATGCCAGAACGACTTACAATAATCTAATTTACACAACAGAACAGTTGAGGGTTAGGGGCCTAGCTTAGGGGCCCAGCAGTGGCAGATTGGTGGTGCTGGGATTTGAACTCACAGTCTTGATTAGAAGTTCAACATATTAAAGACTACCACCATCCCTTGGGGGTGGTCATTATCTAGCAGAAGTGCAAACAGAAGCATTGTGCAAACTGACAAGTGCAGAGATATATATATATATATATATATATATATATATATATATATATATATATATACAGTACAGACCAAAAGTTTGGACACACCTTCTCATTTAAAGAGTTTTCTTTATTTTCATGACTATGAAAATTGAAGAGTCACACTGAAGGCATCAAAACTATGAATTAACACATGTGGAATTATATACATAACAAAAAAGTGTGAAACAACTGAAAATATGTCATATTGTAGGTTCTTCAAAGTAGCCACCTTTTGCTTAGATTACTGCTTTGCACACTTGGCATTCTCTTGATACCTACTTTGAAGAACCTACAATATGACATATTTTCAGTTCACTTTTTTGTTATGTATATAATTCCACATGTGTTAATTCATAGTTTTGATGCCTTCAGTGTGAATCTATATATATATATATATATATATATATATATATATATATATATATATATATATATATATATATATATAATTGGTATATTGGTAGAGTGGTTTTGCTTAATTACAGCACAGTCTGCAATCTGATTGGTCAGACGGTTAGCGTTTTTACAGTAACAGCTTACTCAGCTTAAAAATGTTCTATTATTTAGAAAAAAAGAAAAAAGAGGTGTGGTTTTATTTATTCAGTTTTATAATAGGAAGTAACTTTTCTCTCAGAGGTTCTTTAAATTGAAGCATAAATGGAGAATGTTATACTCGTACGTTCTTGAATAACCTGAAACGTCATCATTGCGGTGCTGAGCAAAAAACTTCATGACATGGTGTGTTGTGTAAAAAATTGGGAACATGTGGAAACACAACCACCTCACTGTTTCTATATCATATAGTGTAAAGTAGCCTAACATAGTGAGCACAAGCCTCAAGGCATACACATCTGCTCTTTCTGAGGTAAAAAAAAAACACATCATGTAATATAATTCTGTTGAATGTTCTGCATTGAGTTGAAAACGATATTTCCATAGATGAAAAATGACCCGCTTTTACATTAACATTCTTAAGAGTATAAGTCTACCTGGATGTGAGAAGTCCCTGTGTGAAGTATGAGGTCTAAGCTTACTGGTTAAATGTAGGAAACCTCTTCTCATGTCCTTCAGGTGCTGGAAGCTGAGGTACAAGGATGTGCAACAGTAACGAAACTCCTTAGTCAAAGACCAGGACAAGTCATCAGCTGAATCAGCTAATCCGGCATCTGATCAGCATGACTGACGTTTGAAGGAGGTCATTTTGACACTGAGTACGATGGAAGCCGGATCGCAGACCTGCCAGAACTTCAACAGTCGTCAGCCGCAGCAGAGACGAGCAGCGTCTCACACGCTGGAAGAACAAAGCAAGGTGAGCCTTCAGGATCATCACAGCATTCAGCTGGAAGCGTGGTTTTACATGGAAGTCAGAAATATATCAGACATGACCAAAAAATGATTTCAAAAACCAATGTTGAATTTGAAATCAATTTTGCTGATATTGTACGGTGCAAGATCATTTTAGGATCGTTTTAAAATGTATAGTTCCACAAAAAAAAAAAAAAAAATCAAATGATATATACACTGGCATAACTTTATGGCCACCAATCAGGCATAACATTATGACCACCTGCCTAATACTGTGTTGGTCCCTCTTTTGCTGGCAAAATAGTTCTGACCTGTGGAGCGTTAACACCATGAACTTCTTCAGCAGTTTAAGCTTCAGGAGCTTGTCTGTTGGATCGGACGTCACATAGGGGAACTTCACTCCCCATGTGTATCAATGTGCCTTGGCCGCAGACGACCCTGACGTCGGTTACCACTGTTCCTTCCTTGGACCATGTTTGATAGATACTGACCATTGCAGACCAGGAACATCCCACAAGAGCTGCAGTTTTGGAGATGCTCTGACCCAGTCGTCTAGACATCACAATTTGGGCCTTGTCAAACTCGCTCAAATCCTTACACTTGCCCATTTTTCCTGCTTCGAACACGTCAACTTTGAGAAAAAAATGTTCACTTGCTGTCTGATATATATCCTATATAGATAATCAGTGTTATTCAATCACTGGTCATAATGTCACAATGTAATGCCTGGTCAGTGTACATAACTCTATGGACAAAGTCTTGGGACACCTGAACTTTCCAGCCATATGTGGTTCTTCCCCAAACTCTTAACACAAAGTTGGAGGTACATAATTGTATCAGACGGCTTTGGATGGAGTAGCATGAAATTTTCTCTTCACTTGAACTAGGACACTCAAACCCCCTTCCAGCATCGCAATACCCCTGTGCACAAAGCCAGCTCCATGAATATGATATGGTTTACATAAGCTTGGAGTTCAAGATCACTTTACCTAAATCAGTACCTGACTTTACTAACACCCTTGTGGCTGAATGAGCACAAATCTCTAAAAAGTCTAGTGGATAATCTTCCCAGAAGAGTGGAGGTTATTACAACAGCAAATGGTGATTAAATGTGGAATGGGATGTTTGTAAAACACATAGGAATCTTATGGTCAGTGCGTGTGTGTGTATATGCTTTAACGCAGTACCAAGTTTGGTGTTGTTTTGAACCTGTGAATTAAATTATTTTAAAAAGTTTTAAACTCCTGTTGAACTTATGTATATCTGAACTTACTGTGAAATGTATTTTAAAATATCCAGAATCTCCCTGTTATTGGAGCAGTTGTTCATTTGAAATAATAATTTAGCTTGGCTTGATGACAATCTTCTTTTTTTTTTTTATTGGAAAGTGTTCCTTTAAAGAAAACTGTGCTGCAGTATAAAAAGGAAAAACAATACATACCTCCATCCTTCAATTGTGTGCTTAGACATTCTGAGTAGTACATGTTCATTAAATTTCCACTACATGTGTGTTTTAAACGAATGAGGAGAAATATTTAAGCACCTCTCCCATCTGTTTTTGCCCTGGAGTGCCTGTGCTTATGGACTGTGTTTCGCCAGACCCAGTTGTACCTACTGTAACAGCTCTGAGCACAGCTATGGGCAAGGCTTTGTTGAAACCCGCTGTATGGTGGTGGCACACTGATTAGCTAATTTGCTGTGATAAATGAGGCCGATTGGGCCTAACGAATCGCCGGGTGTTGGAAGGGCTTTACTGACTTGGAGGTGACCTGAGTATCCAGAGCTCGCAGACTATGACACTAGCAACTAGGGACCTAATGTCATGCTAGCGACCCCCTAATGATTATTCAACTAGCATTAAATAAGTCTTTGGATCACTTATGAGCTATGGTGGGTTGATGCAATAGCTGTGCAATTACAGGTAAAATGACATTTCTATACATTCCTGTGTCCACTGTGTAGATTAGATGAAGTTGTTCAGTCAAGACATCACCTTCTGTGACTTGGGCTGGATCTCCACAATGGTATCAAAACGGAAATCTTTGAGCTGGATCTTCATCTTCGGGAAGAGGGCAAACTCCACAGAAGATACTGTAAATCTGGCAAATGGGGTGGGGTGAGCGTGGAAGTGAGGTCACGTTGTTTACTCACGTGTGAGGAGAGCTCGGTGACAGGATGCGCACGTGGTCAGAGTAGCAGAGGTGGTAACGCACTTGATAGGAATAGCACCAGTTGCACAGCTTCTGATGCACACAAGACAATGTCTTTTGGCACACTGACTTATAAAGGACGGTGCTCCTTGTGACTGTGCGTACAGCCTTGTGCTGCCATCTGTTGCCGTGTTACAAAACTGTTCTGTTTTATACCACCTTGTATTTTTTTGCTACATTTGTTTTGCACTGGTGCTATGAAGCTAATGTTTGCTAACAATTAATCAATCACTCTATCCATCAATAAGATCAAGATTATTCCTTAAGTTAAAATGGACTATGTTACCAACCAATCAGCCACTGCACCACTCTGAATCTTGTCTCATGCTGAAGCGTTTTATTCAGGTTTATTTACATTATGGCCTAAAGCGTTTTTATTCCTTTGCCATGGCATTTTGATTTGTTAACATGTATATATATTTTTTTTGTATCTATTACTACATGCTTTCAGTGTCACAGAATGTCTTTTTCCTGTGTGTTAGCAGTAGATCTTCTGTGTAGGAAAGCAAACAGTAAATCGTGATATTAGAACACGGTAACATGTTGCATTTCTGAAACTGAATTAAGACCGGCTGTGTTCGTGGTCGTGTCCTTTCAGTCGCGCACGTTTTTTCATCGTGTTGCAAAAGGAAGGCGAGTGTTTGCTCAGTTCTCCTGTGGTTTAGAAGCACATTCATAATAACTGCAGGAGGGCCATGTCCTGGCGTTCAAACAAAGAACAGGCTGTTCTCGCCATTCCCACTAACCCATGACTTACACTTTGTTCTCACTATTTCACTTTTATTTTTATTCCGTATGTATGTGTGTAGTCGTATATCACATATCCATGTGTGTGCGTATGTGTGTGTGTTTAAGCTGGACTTGCATTTTGAGGTGTTGATCCTCCTGTGAATATTGTACAACAACAAATAGATGTTGAGATGATCAGGAGCGAACCTTGTCCAGCCCGGTTATGTTGAGATGTTTGACATCGAGTATAATCTTTTTATCCGCACGGGAGGGCTCTGCATTTCTGAGAAAAATAGACTGTCATTGCACATCAAGAACTTTTATTTTCACATGACTCCAAACGACAGCTGAGAAGAAACTCCAGCACGTAAACGGTTGATCGAGTTTCCTGAAAGCAATGCAGTAGAAAGCTGTAGTCTCTCTAATCTCTCTCGCTCGTTCTCTCTATCTTAACTTGGCCTGATTTGCACTTTTTGGAAGTTTTTGAGTTTTCCTCCCCGTGACGACTTGGCACACAGTTTATAGGGTCGGAGCTAAAAGGAAGAACCCCGGAATTACTATTTTTCCAGGTTTTCTTGAGTCTGTAATTAAAGGATATTCTGATGCTATTCTGATAACTCTCCAAAGATACATGTAGATTGTGGGTCGTTTGAAAATTTACTGTTACTGTTCGTTTGTGGCGCAAAACCTCACCATAAATTCAAACTGTACCCCAGTGCGGTCTTAGTAAAAGGATGTTAAATATGGAAAAAAAAAACTTCCTTTCATAACCCTAAAGAAATAGTCAAGGAGAGAAAAACAATACACCATTTTTCCACTTAGCCCTAAAAGCTTTTAGTTCGGCCAATACTTTTACTGTCAATCATGCTTTCTACGCTATTAGGATAATGTAGCTAACCGGTAATAAACTTTATCTGAGCCAAAAACACATCTCTTCAAGTATCCGCCAGGATACAGTGTGAATGTCTGAACTCTATAAACCTGTGTGGAACACTGTAAAGCTAATGCTAATGGGACAGCCATCTTAAAATTCAGAATCCTTTAGTGAAATTTGGCCATTTAGCACAAGCCAATAAAAAAACTGTGTTGGAAGTTATGATGGTAATTTTTAAGTCCAAATTTGAAACCATTGTTTTATTCAAATATCCATTGCTTTGAATCGAATTGTCCCGTGAGCAGGTGCAAAAGTCATAATGTACTTTTATTTATTTTGAGTGAAAGTAAAAAAGAAAATTCTTCTTTGTACTGTTTAATTTTTTTTATTTGACGGAATGTTCACATTGATTTGGATCTCATTCCAATTTGGCGTTTTTAAACCTTTAAAACAAATCATTGAAACGTCTGAAATGCTAACCTTCCTATACCATGAATGAAAGCTTAAAACATTTTTTTTTAGCCTTTGTCATTTTTGGTAGGTTTTCCTGAACATTCCGGTAACCCGATTACCGCTATCGTAAAGGGTGTACAAGGCGAAGTTAATCTTCAACAATGCTATCTAGGTGGTGAAGGTTTAGTGGTTAAGGCTCTGAGTTACTGATTGTAAGGTTGGGGGTTCAAACCTCGGTATCAAAAATGTAGTGAAGAAAAGGGTTAAATATCACAGTAAAATTTGATCAAATAAAGTTTCTGGCAACGAAGATACTCTGATCAAGTACAGATTCTTAAATAATTTACTTCAGTACTAATTAGTGTTGTTCATTATTGATTATTTTTAGTGGGTGGCACCTGGTGGGTATTGTCCACCATTAGTAAATATCAGTAATGCAGAAGTCATGAATGGAACATTGCTAACAAAATTTGAACAAAAAAAAATTCAATTCGTACGACTTTCATATGGTACAGTTATCGTCTCTTACGTGTCACTGAATAGTTTTCCAAGAAACTTCGACATGTCCTTTATTTCTATATGTCTCTAAGATTACCGTGGTCCTTTGCCCCAAACACGTTTTAAAATAAAAGACATTTAATGCACTAAAACCTTGAAAAATCATGCAGATTGAGGTTGAACCTGAAATGGCAACTTAATCATAGCTGTGAATTCTTCCAATCATCTGTTCAAACATCACAAAAAATTATTAATGAAGATGCCTAATATAAACTGATGACCTTCTAGGAACATTTATTTTGTCAGCCAAGTATATTATTTATTTATTCATTCCGTTGATTTAACAGCGGGGGAAAAAAAACTATGTGGTAACAGGCCCTTTGGTCACCTTGGCAGTTAGAGTGTTGGATTTGTCAGTGGAAATCACCATCTGGAAAGCCCCAAACGAGCCCCTGAGTCCTTTGAGTGTGTAGGATCTAAAATCTTTAGGAAAAATATAAAAGGGTGGGTACATTATGTTTGTGTGGCTACAACCCTTCAGTTAAATGCTGTATATTCAAAATTCTATTTAATTCCCTGGTTGTGACACACATGAGGTCAAACCAAGGTTTGGACTTAATCCTGAATTGACCTACTGTTGTAGTATTGAAGTAGAATTTTGGCACAGAATTCATACTAAATTAACATGTTATGTAACTGTCTGGAAGGTGAAGTGGATATTGATACCATCTCATTGGTCCTGGGTTCCTGATTAAGTCCATAGTTTAAATGTTTCATGTTCTTGCTTTGTCCACATTTGTTCTTTCAGCCAAAAAAAATCCAATAGATGAATTGGCTGCGCTAACCTAAAGAATAGCTGCCAGTGACAGTAAGAATGTGTGTGTACATGGTGCCTTGTAATAGACACACATCCATAAAAGGTGTATTCCTGCCTCATACTTTGTATTCCTAGGATAGGCTTTGGATTTTTGCAACATTACTGTAACTCATATGAGGCAGTTAGTAAAGGTGAATAAATGGAGGAATATTTGAATGAATGGCTCTTGTCCAAGTTATTATCAAGTCTTGCAGGTTCTATGTGCATGTTAATATCAGTTCATAGAAACTAGTGGGGTTTCTGGTGCTTTGGGGTCTTTTTGGGGAAGTGATAGATCAGTGGTTAAGGCATTAGACTTCTGATCAAAAGGTCATTAGTTCATATCCCAGTGTTACCAAGCTATCACTGTTGGACCCTTGAGAAAGGCTCTTAGCCCTTAACTGCTCAATTATATCAATGAGATTAGTGTACATCGGTCTGGATAAGGGTGTCTGCCAAAATGCTGTAAATGTTTCATACTTGCCCCCTTTTTTTTTAAAGAAACTAACCCCCAATATGTTTAAAACTGAAGTAAAAACAACAGCTTAACTATTTTTGGCTATTATTGGGTCTTAATTAAAATTCCCTTGATTTTCTACCTACAAAGCTAAAGCAATGCTGAACATTGTGGCGGGCCGTGCATTTGGTACATAGCCTTCAGTAGTGACTTACCCGACTTAATCCACCTCCTAATACCACCACTATCATTTTGCAATTATAGAAACCATCAACACTGTACAAAAACACAATATAACAACGTGTGGCATTACAGAGAGAGAGGCATTTTGTGTATGTAGGGTGAATACCATTTTACAACTCCAAACCACTACACTATCACCGCAACTGTGCCTCCTACATCATCTGGAGCAGTTCAGAATTATATTGGTCTAAGAACATAAAAAAACTTTAAAAATGTAAATAAAATACAACCTACTCACCAGAGATGCAGACTCATAATCTGCAGCGATCCTCAGAGGCTGTAAGCCAGTGGTACCGCTCATATTCACTGGTCTGGAAGTGGAGAACAAACCCTTTCCCAGGCTGAGACAAGCTAGCTAGCTTCAGGGTTGGCCGACCTTCTCACGATCTCTAGCTTTTCTTGTAAATTGATTTTTAATTATGTCCAAGACCAAATCAATTTCTTTTTTTCGGTAGGCATAAAAAGTCTTACTCAGATGTATTAATGTGTGCAGCACGCTACACACGTGTTTTACCAGTCAAACTTGGCTGTTTCTATGCAATGACAGTAAAGTTCTATCTTATCTTATGTTGTCTCGTCCTGTCTGTCTGTCTGTCTTTCTGTCTGTCTGACTGTGCCACCGCTATACTCGCCTCAATCACAGATGGTCTTAAAACGTTGTCTTCACACCATTTCAGAATCCTAATATAATTGAACATTGCATATTTTATTAGTACAAATTGACAAAGATTTGTAGTAGCAAAGCTAAATTGTTGAGGGTGTTTTGACGAGACAGCAGTCATCCCTGTGAGCAGTTAAAGCTGTGATCGTGTAGTTTTCCACACATTCGCCATGATCCCCATTCTGAGTCTTTATCCCTGGGGTCAAGAGGATTTTATCAAGACGTATTACATTCCTCACAGAGCCGGTCTGGCTTTGTGAAGAGTTGTTGTTCGCACCTCAGCCATTTATTTTTCTAATGTAGACACTTTTCTTTGTGCTTTCTTTTCACTTTGTAATGGCATGACACAAGGTCAGTGGGTGTTAGCCCCATTTTAGCTTGCTGAAAATGCATACATTTTTATTACTGAAATTGCTTACAAGTATATCTGTAAAAAACTAAACCCATTTAGTGCATTTAATTGACATCAAAATGCAAATCCATATAAGAAATTATTTTTATTTAGTTTTCAGTTAAAATATAAAAATCTATTTCAAATTACTCTAATAAAGGTAAACACACTGCACTGTACTGTTGCGTCAGTAATAATGGTCCGTAGGGTAACGCAAATCTCCGTGTGTAGTAAAAATAGACTAAACGAAGCATCGAGGAAAAGTTCACTCCATGATTTTTTGTATTCTAATTACTCGAGTTACTCTACAGTAAATAGTGTATACATACTGTATAATGAAATGCAGGGAATTTTTTTTTAGTTTCTTATTCAACATAATTAAAATAAATTATAGCAAAATATAGTTACGTATTTTAAATAATGTAAAAAAAAATAAAAAAGGGCTATACATAGCTGTACAGTGTATACATAATGTATGCAGTATGCATTCAGATTACAGTTTATACTACAATATTGCAAGCTGTTTTGTGTGTGTGTGTGTGTGTGTGTGTGTGTGTGTGTGTGTGTGTGTGTGTGTGTGTGTGTGTGATGTCCATAAAGAAGAGTCATACTGCACAAGTTGTATTGTGTCTATTTGATTAAATGGGTATTGTAATATTTCAGCTCCAGTCAAAATAGTAGTTTTGGGTCAGACGTTTAGTCTAGTTTTGTATTTGTGCTATCGGCTTGCTCGGTTTATGAAATTCCCTCACCCTCTGTGCCTCTAAATTGGACATTATTGTGATTTCGGACTCTCACTTCTATTGTCATGCTAATTCAGATCATTTTTCTTCATTGATTTTTTTTTTCTGCATCAGCTGAAGTGGGAGAAAGTGAAAAGCTGTTTTTTTGCAGTTTTTGTGTAACTAAACATGATCAATATTGATATAATTTAAAAACACTTTTAACAGTATGGTAATGGTTAAGAAGTAATAGTTACTTCTACTCTAAATTACTGATGATTGTGTATGATTTTTACTACTTCCAGTTGTAACAGATACAGAGATATACACCATATATACTATATACACTACACTATATTGCCAAGTATTGGGTCACCTGGTAATAAGTACAGTATATGGTTTTTGAGCATTGCATTCCACATTTAGTCCCAATTTGCTCTTATAATTTCCTCCACTTTTCTGGGGAGATGTTCCACTAGATTTTGGAGTGTGCGTATGAATATTTGTGTTCATCAGCCACAATGGTGTTACAAAAGGCAGGTACTATTGTAGGTGAGGAGGCCTGGGGTGCAGTCAGCATTATAATTCATCCAAAAGGTGTTCAGTAGGAATGAGATCAGAGCTCTATAGCAGGCCACTCAAGATCTTCCTCTCTAAAGCATGTAAACCAGATCTTCAAGGAGCTCATTTTGTGTACAGTGGCATCGCCATGCTGGAACAGGTTTGGGTTTCCAAGTTCAAGTGAATGCAAAATTTGATTATAGCGCATCTAAAGACGTCCTGTACAATTGAGTGCCTCCAGTTTTGTGTTAACAGTTTGGAAAAGAACCACATATAGCAGGAAAGTTCAGGTGACCCAATACATTTGGCAATTTAATGTATGTATACACTATATGGACAAAAAGTAGTGAGACACCAGACTTTTCCAGCCATATGTAGTTCTTCTCCAAAATATAACCCACAAAGTTAGAAGCACACAATTGTATTGGATGTCTTTGGAGGCAGTAACATGAAATCTTCCCCTTACTTGACCTAGGAGACTTAAACCTGTTCCAGCATGATGAAGATATGCTTTACATGGGTTGGAGTGGAAGCTCTTGAGTGCTTTGACTGCAATCCTGTTGAACACCTTTGGGATGAATAGAACAAAGGCCTCCTCACCTCACCTACACCAATACCTGACATTAATGTGCTCAAATCTCCACAAGCACTCTCCAAAATCTAGTGGAACATCTTCCCAGAAGAGTGGAGGTTACTATAACAGCAAACGGGGACTAAATGAGGAATTGGATGTTTAAAAATCAAATATGATTCTTATGTTCTTGTGTCTACAAACTTTTATACATATAGTGCACATAACTTTCAAACTTCAGTTGACAAGTCCCTTTACAGATTCTTCAGTAAACTACCCAACATCGTCTAAATAAAGAACCGTAACATGCGGTATCATGGTTACCATGACAACACGCATTCATTTTGTTCTTATTCATTACACAAGGTTAGCGTTCAGTATTTAGCGATTTCAGACATTTTTACATTATTAAGCAATGACTTGGACATTTTATAATGATATTTAAGGACTTTAGAGGTGCCAGTATCTATGGTTAACCTCTAACGTTTACACTTTTTGACCCCTTGCTACAGCAATATAGGAGAAATCAAAAACTCCAAAGTTCACCTGCCGTAAAAGCTCGTTCACCGAAGTGGAAAGGACACAGGACATAAAAAGGCGCATTTGTTTCGGTAGCGGTTACCTTCACAGGTTTAATCTGGGTGAGTTCACAAAACGGCTCCAGCTTTCCACTTCTTATTATTATGTGATATAATCTAAATCAACGATCGGTCCCTTCTACAGAAGTATTTGTGGTTTCATTTATTTCCCTGATAGGATTTTTGTTGGCACTTCTGTCACTCAGCTTAGCATTTGAGAAGGAATATGCAACCTATAATTATTATCGGGTGTGAAAATCTTTGACAGTTCTTGGGATTTAAGTTTTTTTCAGACTTTTGCCAAACATTCCAGAGAATTAAGTAATCATTACTACTGATCACTCATCCCACTCAGATTTAACGAAAATTCCCTCAGCCCTGAATCTATACACTCTGAAGGTACAGGAATGCAGAGTGACCCAGTGACCTGTTCTACATCATTAATCAGCTACTGGCATTTTTGTAAAATGCTTAAATTGCTGCCTGTTTGAAACCTTTTCCTAGGCACATATTTTCCAAATGCAAATACTTTTTGGTCTTGGATAAAAGCCTTGGATAAAAAGTGCAGATTTTCAGATCATATGGAAGAAACCATGATCATCAACTTAGGTGGACATGCTATCATTATATCATAATATGCAGGCGTATGTGCACAGTGCATGTAAATTTCCTTGTCAATAGGGTTATTTTTGGAGTTTAAAAAATGATCACTTAAAAAATGCATTTCTGAGACCTAAAGTTTGGAGAGTTTCCTTTCCCTGTTTAAAGACACTTCACATGTTTACCAAGAAATCCAGGACTGAAACTGGTCTCCTCTGACTTTAATCTGTAGCTTTTAAGGAAATAATATTTGCAAGTTGGTTTAGGTGCTACTTGAAGGGCATGCTAAGTGAGCTGTGAGCGTTTATGCTAGAATTGTAGTTTCTAAAGACCTTAGATAAGCTAGTTGTGAATACGAGGCGAGGTAGTTTCGAGGCTAACTTTGTTTACAAAAAAGTACTTTATTTTTGTTTCCACACGATCACCTTCAGGCCTCTTGCATAGCAATACGGTGCTCCCAGCGTTCCTGCCACTTCTGGAATGTGTCCTTTGAGTCTTCTTTTCGAAGCGTGTCAAGCACCTTCTGCAATTTATGCTGGGTCTCCCCAAAGTCCGGGAAGGGCGAAGTCCGCAGGAGCCAAATCTAGCGAGTAGGGTGGGTGCAGAAGTGAAACTATGTGGATTGTTCTCCGACAATCATCATGCACAAGTTGCTGAAAGCTTTCAGTATTTTCAGGGGTTGAGCTCGTTGAAGGTCTTCCTGACCTCTCGTCGTCTTCAAGTGATGTTCTTTCACCCAAACACCTCGCTGTATGTCAAACGTATGTCATGTCAACTGTCTCTGTGGCAGATTTGCTCAGTTCCATGATGAAATCGCAGACATGGCACGTCAGAATTGCACCAGTTAGTACCAGTAGTCTCAAAACTTTTTTATACCACCTTGTATTGGACATATTATTGCTATTTGTCAAATCTGGAGTAAAGAATTCAATGGTTGGTGTAAGAAAGGATTCCTATTCAGTTGTATTTCCACGCTTCACCACTAGAGGCAGACATACAGTTTAACAAGCAATGACAAGCTACCTATGACATCACGCAACCTACCGAACAGCAGCTAACAGAAGACAGCAAGAATCACCTCATATACGATCAATTCAATCCTTTTACGGTTAAGGTTTAGACTTCAAAATCTGCCAACTTAATCAGTACAAATATACAATACTTTATTGTACCCATTTTTTTCCACTTTAGTTATTATATAAATTATTTAGTTTTCTCCTAAAGTTTTTCTCAGTTGTTTTGAAGTGTTTGTCAGATCAGAAATGAAATTTTTAAAACTTCTTGTTCAACTTCCACATAATCAAGTCATTTGTGCTCATCATAAGAATATTTCTTGTTGCTTTGATCAAATTGTGAATGCTTTTGTACATTAATTTAACTGATTTTGTACAAGTGTCTGCTGTTTTATACATTATCAGTTGTTTATGTTCATGTTGAACAAAATACATTATACTGGTTTCACCTGAACAGTTTTAACCCCCAAAACATCTCAGCATCAGTTCATTTCTATTAAACTTTATTTTGTAAATGTGACTTGAGATGATGAATTGTGTAGATGAATCTTGAACGTCACTAATGAAAGCGAGTGAACGGCATTAGATCAACCAATAATCGACAAGTTCTCTAAAACAGGACAAAGGTGAATCTTGTGAACTTTCAATTGGAGAGTGAATACAGAAAGAGCCAAACAAAGTATTATAAATTCTGAAAATGGATGAACAACCAAAAAACAAATGAGCACTTGTACAGTACAATTACAGTGTGAATCCTGTCCGGTCTCTGCAATCAATATAAATCAGATATGCAACCAAAAAAATTAATTTGTGCTGCTGAAATTCGCATGTACCAAACAGAAGGAAGTAAAATTTTGTGCATTTACAGTCACTGTGATCCAAACCATAGTTTATATCAAGAAATCCTGAAACTGTGCAGCGTCACACTGACAACACGACCAAACATTTTGATGATTTAGTTTGTGAACAATGACAAAAGGATTTTTCATTCAGATGGGAATGAGATGTTCATTGACACAAATACTTACTTTTGAGAGATGAGCTAAGGATTTTGAGAAAAATGCAGGCGTTTTGCAAGAAATCCAATGTATTGTGCTGTTTGCATAGTGTTTTGGGAATGCACTTGCTGGTTTGCAAATATTATGGATGATTTGAGAAATGCTCCAAAGCAACTAAGAAAAACTGTAATACAGAAACTCAGAGACAGTCAAAAGTCTCCTATGTTGCTTGAACTGTAACTAATAAGCTCCAGTCCCTGTCCAAACCAGAAAACTCTTTCTATTTCCGTCTTTCCTGCTTTGATCAGTCACTGGGTCCCCACATGAGCAAGACATGACTACCCCAGGCATGCAGGATGCACATGATCAGTGTACTTAATACTACTCTTGTCATTAGGTGTATATATATATATATATATATATATATATATATATATATATATATATATATATATATATAAAGAGGTGAGAAAAATACAATATTCAGTGCACTCCACTTCATAGGCAATTGCTGTATATTTTTATAAATATATATAAAGCATACTGTGTATATATATATATATATATATATATATACACAGTATGCTTTACATATATATTTATAAAAAAAATATACAGCAATTGCCTATGAAGTGGAGTGCACTGAATATTGTATTTTTCTCACCTCTTTTCGGGACTAAAGAGTGAACAGCAGAGAGAACATGACTGATTAATATTTTAGAGACTGGAGGTTTGGAGGAGGGGTGAAGTGACTTCGTGTGAGACGACCCCTTCGGTGGTGTTGCTTTCAAACTACAGTCCCTCCCTTCATGGCTTTACTTCACTAAATAATTGTTGAAGCCTCAGGAATGTCAGAGAGTTTGATTAAAGGAAACAGAAATTAGATAAAGCTCTCAAAATGTGTAGTGCAAATTTGTGCTGTGAAAAATGTGAAGGATTTCAGTTGATATCCTTTGACGCAAAACTAGTTTTTTTTTTCCAGACTGATGTAAAAACCCTGACTAAGCAAAGTTACGATGGAGACTGACTATTACATTTAGAATATCTATTTTGTCAGCATGTGCTTCATTGAGATCTTTTTATGAAAGTTTAGGACCTCAGAAGTCCTAAAGACAGAAACAAAAAATCCCGTCTTTAGATGGCGCTGTTGAGCAGCAATTGAACGCTTTGTGTGTGAAAGGGACTCTGTTTTCGCTTAGTTTATATATATATATATATATATATATATATATATATATATATATATATATATATATATATATTTATTTGACCCCAAATCCAACTTATCTTATGAGTTATGACTGTTATCGGATTATCTGGATTTAGTTTTATAGATATTTATTTGTTCTTTAAAGTTTATTAATATTTATTTTAGAAATGCTATAAATCATATTTTCTTTGTTTTGTTTTGTTTTTTTCTCTCTTTTTTTTAGTTTTTTTTTTTACGGCCTCTATGCCTTATTCTTAGTGAAAAGGGGTGTGGCCTATGTGCCTTATTCTTAGTAAAAAAGGGGTGTGGTCTCCATTATTTATTCTTAGTAAAAAGGGTGTGGCCTCTGTGTCTTTTTTATAGTAAAAGAAGTGTGGCTTCTGTACCCTATTCTTGGTAAAAAGGGGTGTGGCCTCTGTGTCTTTTTCTTAGTAAAAGAAATGTGGCTTCTGTGCCCTATTCTTAGTAAAAAGGGGTGTGGCCACCATGTCTTTTCCTTAGTAAAAAAGTGTGGCTTTTGTGACTTGTTCTTATTGATAGAGGAATGAACACTGCCTTATACTTAGTGTTGAAGGTGGGGCCTCTGTGCATGTCAGTCCATCACAGTCTCTATTAAAGTTACTGTATAAACACCAGAACATTTTGGACAGAAAGCTCAGCACGAACATTATGCTACAGCAACAAACATCAACAGAGCGTAAGAAAATGCTTCATGACGTCTCTAATGTATTATTACTGATCAGGTTACCCGTTTCAGTTCCATGATCACTACTGGTATCAGCAAATACCACAATTAGACCTGTACTCCTACAGGATCTGAATAAAATTTGTCGGTGGGTTTTATATTTGTGGATTTACGAGAGACCGAGCCTGTGCTTTTAGACCCTGTGTAAAACTTTAATCTCTATTGAACATTACTAGATAAACATTAAAAGTTTCACTGATCGTATAAAACACGTGTTATGTGCAGTTTTAGAAATGCTTTTAAATTTTCCTTTACATGTCAGTTACAATGTTAAGAAGGAACATTGTAGTAATTTTGGTGTAAAGAATTTATGATTCAATTTAAAATTTCTCAACAAAATGTTGTCAAGTGTGTTGTCCCACATACCCTGGCATTCTCTCATTTCCTGACTGTAATACAAAATGCTTTTTTTACCTCCCATTTTACCTACACTACCTTTTTTACTTTGACCCTTTAAACACTTGGTACTCTACAACACCCTGACTCCTCCTTGTTTGGTCCACATACTCACATAACTTCCTAGAACTTCCTAAATTATGCATTTTCATACTGCAGATATATTTGTGTGTATTCCGGTAACCAAAACGCTAAGAAGCTTTTGGGCATGACATCATTCAATGATGGTATTAGGGTTTTTGTGTGTTTCCTGCAATTAGGTTTTAAGAGCATTGCTGAGCTCCGAATTAACCATGTGTCTTAGTCAATATCAAAAGCCTTGAGCACTTGGCAGTGTTGAAGCCTACAATCGACAAACCCAGAGCTCGAACATTAATCGGACGGTTTGTTTTTATATCGCCGTGCTCACCGGATTAGCCTGGAGATCGACTTAACATGTGTGCTTTCTTTTCTACTTTTCACTAAAGACTTTAATTCGACCTTGACTGGCACACACTGTAGTGCTGTTCACAACCATTCTCGGGAATCAGTGGAAGGTTGCCTCAAGAATATTATTCCAAACAGCTTGAAGAATGGCAGCTCAAGTCCAGATTAGAGTTATATTTATTTAATTTGGCCTATTTTTCATTTTTAGTTCATTAATTTGCTGTATATAAATCAATCCATCATTCAGCATGTAAATGGTCTTCTTGCATATAATCTCAATTGCCCAAAACCATTCCAATGAAATGCATTTCTTTGTATATTTCATCTGTGTTGAAAGTTTTTAGTTCAAGGTCAGCCATGGTACAGCACATTTGGAGTTGCTGGAGGTTAAGAGATTCCATTAAGAGGCTAAAAATAGCAACTTGGGCTGGAGGTAATTGCTGTGGTTTGACCTCTTAGCATTCCAATCGATCCTGAATTTTAACCTCAAAACGACCACTTTTTGGAGAGATTTGATTGGGATTTGAACTGGGATAGGTTCAGGGAGTGCTACTGAGACCGTTTTTGACTCTGTGGTGGCCTCAGCCATCTTCGATGCTGTGGGCTGCTGGTGCAGCAGCATCTCTACTGCAGACAGGAAGAGACTGGACAAGCTGATCAGGAAGGCCAGCTCAGTCCTGGGGATTTCCCTGGACACTGTACAAGAGGCAGGAGAAAGGAGGATGGTGACTAAACTGTCATCATTACTGGAGAACGACTCTCACACCCTGTATGAAACAGTTTCATCTTTAAGCAGCTCCTTCAGTGACAGACTGTTACACTTTAAGTGTATGAAAGAGTGATACAGAAGGTCTTTTCTCCCTGCTGCTATTAGACTTTACAATCAGAGCTGTTCCCAAAATATACACTGTTATTGTATTTAAATGTTTAATAATAACAATAACAAAGTTTTTTAATGCAATAATGTGCAATAACAATAATTTTAAACCGTGCAATACTATGTGTACACCACATACACCATGTGTGCACCAAATACACCGCATGTGTGCCGCCTATCGGTGATTTTTAGTTGTGTCTCCTTTGGTTTGCATGGTGACGCATGTAGCCTATTTTATTCACCACATAAGAGAGAGAGAGAGAGTTATCCTATCTGGACTTGACACTGAGAACGAGTGAAGTGTAGCCCTCTTTTCAAGGACTGCTTGTCTAATCTCTACAACAGAGCTGATGTACCGTGTGTGTGTGTGTGTGTGTGTGTGTGTGTGTGTGTGTGTGTGTGTGTGTGCATTTTTCTGCACACTTATTTCCTTCGTGGAAGTGCCTTCTCCTCACGTGTTGCTGGGCTTTGCTCAGTTATCTTCTTCTATTTATATCCCCTTTCTATCAATGGCACTTCACTTCCTCTACTAAAAGTACAAGTCCCTCAAGTGACTGCAATTTCAAAAGAATCCGAGATCCTGCTTTACTTAAATCCTACAATTCATCTCAAACGTATTATTTCGCTACTGTGGCTATATAGCTATTAGTTTTTCTCAGCTGCTTTCAACAAACAAAATCATCAAATTGTTTAGTCGTGTTGTCAGTATGATGGTGACAGTTTTAGGATTTCCTGATGCTGAGATGTTTTGGGGGTTAAGACTATTCAGGTGAAACCAGTATCATATATTTTGATGAACATGAACAATAACAATTGATAATGTAGGAAACAGCAGATACTTGTACACAATCAATTAAATGAATGTACAAAAGCATTCACAATTTGATCAAAGCAACAAGAAATGGTCTTATGATGAGCACAAATAACTAAATAATGTGACGGTTGAACAAGTAGTTTTGAGAATTTCATTTCTGATCTGAGAAACGCTCCAAAGCAACTGAGAAAAACTGTAATTCATTAAAATGAGTCAAATTAACCTCTGCTTTTTTCAAGTAACAAATTTACATACATGGAAGTAACATGGAAGATCGCACTGCATTCCCAACCCTTGTACCCGAACCAAAGATCTTTTGGCTGAAAGAATCATTATAGATTCAATCAAGTATTATTATCTTCATATATAACAATAGTTTAGTGAATATTCTGTGTATTACAGTTTTTGTTTATGTTCATGTTGATCAAAATTTATTATACTGGTTTCACCTGAATGGTTTTAACCCCCAAAACATCTCAGCATCAATTCAAGTCAACAAATGCAAAAGGGTTAAACCAGTTGTCAGAATCTCTCATCTAAAATGTCTATTAAACTCTTTTTTTGTAAATGTAAATCCTGAATTTCCCTAATTGAGGTTAGTAAGAGGCATTAGATCAACCAATGAACAACTAGTTGTCTAAAATAGGTCAAAGGTTAATCTCGTGAACCTTCAATTGACGAGAGAAAGACAGAGCGAAACACAGAATTGTGAGAAAATGGAAACCAAGAAACCAACAAACACTAGAACAATACAGTAATAGTGTGAATCCTGTCCAGGCTCTTGCAATCAATATAAATCAAATATGCAATAAAATAAATAAATTTGTGCTGTTGAAATCCATACATGTCATAAAGAAGAAATTCAGCCTTGTGCATTTTCAATCATTGTGATCCAAACCATAGTTTACATCAGGAAATACTGAAATTGTGCACCGTCATACTGACAACACAACTAAATATTTTGACGATTTTGTTTGTGAACAATGACAAAAGGATTCATCATTCTGATGGCAATGAGATGTTCATTGACACAAATACTTACTTTGAGAGGTGAACTAAGGATTTTGAGAAAAGTACAGGCTTTTGCAAGAAATCCATTGTTTTGTGCTGTCTGTATTGTTTTGAGAATGCATTTACTGGTTTAAAAATATTAAGGATGATTCAAGAAAAGCTCCAAAACAACTGGGAAAATCTGTAATACACACCTTTTGAATTTCATGTTTTCCTTTTCTTTACCCATTTCTTGGTAATAACTTCACACATATAGTGTTTATTCAGATGTAGAGAGAGCTTCGCTGATCTTTTTGGCACTAACAGCTGTTGAGATACTGTATCTGTGCCTCTTGTTCTTTCAGTTTGCATCCTGAAGCTCTGTTACCTGTCACTAACAGCGTGCAGCTGATTACGAGGCCTGCGTAGTGCTGCACACACGGACAGCATATGTCAGTGGTGCTTAATGATTCTGTCATATAATACAAACAAGAAGAGACAACAACTACAAAATCAAGTAAACAACCATCCTCCCAACCATTTAATCAATCAATCGATTAACCAGTTATCAAGAAAGTCAAATTATTAGTCAATAGTGTCATTTTCTTCCTGATTTGTTAAAGGAGTATATGTTTATTTTCTCTGGTAAATCTAGCTAATGTCAGCTAACCTGACAGGATTTCTGAGAGGAACTTAAGTTCAATTCTTACATTTTTACTGTCATGTATCTAAATTGCACTAACCTGACAGGATATCTGAGAGGAATTTTACATATACATAAATCTTTTCTGCTATGGCATAACAAGCTAGCATGCTAAACTGACAGGATTCTTCAAATGTTTATAGCTCATGCCTATAAATCTTTGCTGTGACTAGCTAGCAAGCTAACCTGTGTGGATTTCAAAGTTATTTATGTATATATAATTTGTGTTAAAGAATTTCTGAGAGGAACGTAAGTCGGATATGAGAATCAGACTATTACTGTCTTAGTGGACCATTTAACATTTTAGCACATTGCAGTCACACCTGAATGCAGCTTGCCGGTTGCTGATGTACCTGAAACACATTGCTATTTTGGTTCATAAAACTAATATATAAAAACTTACTTTCCTCAGTGTGTATTTATATGGTTGACGCCACTAAACCCATTCTATTTACATCACCGCTTGGCCAAATTGATTCCACATTGCACACTGTTTATTTGAAGCGTCAACTTAGCAACCTACACCTACCTCCCACAGTTATCATTACGGTGCGTTTTTATTACTGTATCCTTTGCCATATTTGCTCATAATGTTACTTTTACGATCTAAATCCCACTTTGAGCCTAGAGGTTCTTATTTGGAAGGTAGATTTAGATTTGGATCACACCACAGTTTCGGGTGTTGATAGAATCGTTCTTCTATTACGGTTGGGTGGTCTGGAGGGCATCTTCATGTGGGTTTAATTATTCTATGCTTGACAAAGGTCACAGGAAATATAGCATTTATGTTCTGTTTTATAGCATCCTTTGTTGGCTTTGTTAGGTTATGTTTAGAGGGTAAGTACAGAGAAATGCAGTCAGCATCCAATGAGTAGTGCAAATAGCAAATAAAAAAATTAATGAAACAGTATGCTAAAAGGTGCATAAACAGAAGTATAGTCAAGTCTAGAAGCTTTTATTGTCATTTCAACCATATACAGCTGACACAGTACACAGTGTAATAAGACAGTGTTTCTCCAAAACCCTGGTGCTACATAAAACAACATAGAACTACATCACACAACATAAAGCTACATAACAGGACACAAAACTAAAGTAAGTGTCCTCACCACATAAAGTTCATCGTGTGCAACCGAGTGCTAACAGTGCAGACAAAAGACAGTGCAAACAGACAACACAAGACAGTGTGGGAGAGATACACAAAACACAAAATAGAAAGTAGCGCCGACCAGTAAACCTACTGTATAATGTTATACAGTACAATGTGCAAAATAGAACTGTATGAATGTATTCGTAAACATAAACACAATGTTGTGCAAAAACAGCAATAGCAACACAGCAGTTGAGAGGCACAGAACAGCATGTAAACAGTATAATATGATTAAATATACATATATTATGGTGGTGGAATGAATTGAGATGAGTAATGAGTGTGTGTTGAGTTCAGGTTGTACAGCTGAGTGTGTTTGTGTTTTTGTATGGTTCAGTTCTGTGTTGTGGAGCCTGATGACTTGAGGAATAAAAATGTTGCACAGTCTGGATGTGAGGCCCGAATGCTTCGGAACCTCCGCCGCAGTTCCCAAACCAGGCAGTGATGCAGCTGCTTAGGTTGCTCTAGAACATGGTCAGGATAGGGGAGAGAGATGAGCTTTCCTCAGCATTCTCAGGAAGTCGAGGCCATACAGGGCTTTCTTGGTGATGGAGCTGGTGTTGAGGCGAAGTTTTTTACCAGATGTACACCAAGGAATTTTGTGCTCTTGACGATCTCCAAGGAGGATCCATCCATGATCAGAGGAGAATGGCCGCTCTGTGCTCTCAACCACTATCTCTTTGGTTTTGTCAATGTTCAGAGAAAAGTTGTTGGCTTTACACCAGACTGTTAGCTTTTGCACCTCCTCTCTGTATGTTGACTTGTCAATCCTGCTGTTCCCACCACAGTCGTGTGATCGGCGAACTTGGTAATGTGGTATGAGCTGTGCATTGCTACACAGTCTTGAGTCAGCAGAGGGAACAGCAGCGGACTGAGCACACAGCCCCGAGGGGCCCCAGTGCTCAGTGTGGTAGTGCTGAAGATGCTGTTCCCGATCCAGACTGACTAAGGTCTCAAAAAGGGAGGTGTTCAGGCCCAGTAGGCTTAGCTTTTTAATCAGGAGCTGAGAGATGATAGTGTTGAATGCTGAACTGAAGTCATCAAACAGCATTCGTACGTATGTGTCCTTATTGTCCATGTGGGTGAGGGCTAGATAGAGGGTCATGGACATGGCATCGTCTGTGGAACGGTTTGGACGATACGCAAACTGCACAAGGTCCAGTAAAGGTTTAAGCTGGTTCTTAATGTGCCTCATGACGAGCCTCACAAAGCACTTCATTATAATGGGTGTGAGTGCGACGGGACGATAGTCATTGAGACAGGAGTCTATAGGCTTGTTTGGCATGGAGATGATGGCTGTTGTCTTGAGGCACATAGGAATAATGGCGCTGCTCAGAGAGATGTTGAAGATGTCACTAAAGACATCTGCTAGATGCTTTGCAGATACTTCGGCACTCTGCCAGGAACATTATCTGGTCTGTGGGTTAACTCTGCATCGAGTTTTAAATTGAATTAATAAGAATTATGATGCAATAGGTTGAGGTGGATGTAACAGCATGGTGCAGGGAGATGGTAGCCTAGTGATTAATGCATTGGACCCAAAGGTTGTGAGTACAAATCCCATCCACGCCAACCTGCCACTCCTGGGCCTCTGAGCATGGCCCTTAACCCCATAGCTGCTTATTTGTTTGATTAAGAAATGTAAGTTGCTCTAGATAAGGGCATCTGCCAAATGCCTTAAATGTAAATGTGCATGTATTATGACACGGTGGATGCATACAGTGGATTCAGATGTGCAAATGGCAATTTAATATATATTGTTATGGGGGAAAACATAATTACAGTAAAGAGCAAGTGTTTAGTTATTGGGTGGAGGCTGGCAGTTAGAGCTTGGAGTCTGACATCAGTATTAGCATGGCTTAATGGAAAATGGTTTTCTTAGCGGTCTAGAAGATATCCAGACAGTCCATGGTGGGAATAGGAGGCATTCTTGAAGCTAAATGTCAGTCATGTTGGGCAACTGTGTCTCAATAATTTGTTGTATATTTTGCTACCCACTGTAATGCATTCTGGTTATGCACCAGGCAGTTATTGTACCAAACTGTGATGCATTAAGTAAGGATGCTTCTTTTGGTACAGCTGTAGAAGTTCACTAGAAGCTCACAAAGGGGAGCTTTCTTTGGTCTTCCTAAAAAGTAATGATACTGTTGTGCTTGTTGTTTGCTGTTTAGTATTTAGCTGTTTACTGAACACTGAGTAGATTTTTGATGTGGTGTGCAACAAGTTTTCAATAATTGATATAATGTTTATATGCAGGATTTTGTAATTTAAGGATTTTATTTTTAACCAGTCCTGACTCATATTTTCATAAAACTTTGGTTCTTTTCTTGGAAGCGCATTGGTTTTCATGCTTATGTTTCTGTTCTCTAACATTCCCTCATGTGACAGTTTATTCATATTGTCAACTTTATTCGCCTTTTTGGCTTTTGGTAGAAACTGTTTGTTAAAGAATAGTTATGGGAGTTTTGATGAAATAGGGCTAAGTATTTATTTTGCTAATTTTATCATTTATAAGTAAATAATTTTGCACACTATATAGATTTTCTCCTAGTTAAATATTAAACTATATTTTATGTTGACTCATGACATATAATCCCATTTCCCATCCGGAGTTGTCACATTGCAAAATGTGGAAAACTTTAAGGGGGTAAAATCTTTTGCAAGGCTTTGGATCTGTACAGAAAAAATGGGTTATTTTGCATGTTTTGTTTTCATCTTTATTTGGGTCTTTGAGGAAAGGCATCATTTGAGACAGACTGTGTAACCAGACATGTATGTTGAATGACGATGATGATGGTGATGAAGCATATATGATTGATGCTGTTTAGAAATTTATATATTTGTTGAAGCAAATTCATTACCCTATGAATACGACTCCAATTTCTTATTGCATAGTCAATTTCGGAATCAGATCAGAGTCTCAAAAAGGATTTTGACATTCAAAGCAGCATTAACAACCTGAGGAGATTTTGTCTGCGACTGGATGATCACACTTGGGAAACATTTCTGGTTTGAGAAAGATCAATAGTATGGAAATAACCTGTCATATATATTATATATAATAAATGAATTAAAAGGTTTTGACACATTTTTTCCTGATGAGTGTGTATGCATGTGTTCACTTTTCCTTTTTTTTGTGTAAGGCACATTTACTAGCCCAGATTTTTCTTGAAAAGCCATACCAAGAATAAACTTTAAATGTTACGACATGTAATTGCTTTCAAATGAATGTTTTTTTTAAAGGTTAAAGCATGAGGGCATGATTTTTGGGCAACAATTCCTCAACTCAGCAGGGGTCATCTGATTCCACAGCAATCTAACCCCAAATAAATACAGTTTAGATACAATTTCAACTCCGTCAAATCTCCAGAGAAGGCTATCAAGGCAGGAACAAGCGATCTTTCATGTATTATACCAATATTGTTTCTTAATTTCAGTGAAAAGAAGAAGTACATTTAACACATGCTGTACATCCTAAACACATATTGTACATCATGTATAAATGTGTTAATATGGATTGTAAAGTGGAATGTTTTGTATTTTCACTCATATCAGAAAACTGTAACTATAATATAAGATTTGCGAGGCAACTGCAAAGAGCTGTTGCATCAAATCATCTTCATTAACATCTAGTCTGGTGTGTTCTTCTCAGCTGGAAGCAATATAGGCGATAATGCAGGACTCATGGACCCAATAATATACAGGCTGAATATGAATATTTTGCATATATATTCTATAAAATATATGAATATACAAGAATTTAACAAGAAGGAATGGGTGTGTATATGACATAGATATTGATATAAATCCAGATTTAAAGTGTTCCAGTGTGATTGTCGATGTGTCAATGTGCTGATATTGATACTGTGCCCGTCCACTGTTAGTACCAGTTGTGCAAATTAATTTCTGCAAAGGAAGGAAAAGTAAGTCCAGTAAGAGAAAGTAGAGATGCCAGGTTTTTTCCTGGTTTAAACGCCGAATGGCCTGCGGGAAAAAGTTGTCTACCATATCTTACTGTCAACTTTGTAGTAGGAATGTTTGGGAATGAACCATATATAGCTGGATAAAATAGGTGTCCCAGTACATTTGTCCATATAATTTATTATTTCCAGTAATATTACCAAGAATTTTTTTTACAGAAAAGCTATCAGCAAATAAAAGATTTTTATTACATTTTTTAATTACATTTACAGCATTTGACAGTTGCTTTTATCCTAAGAGACTTACAATTATCGCATTTATACAGCTTAGCAGTTGAGGATTAAGGACCTTGTTCAAGGGCTCAACAGTAGGAGCTTGGTGGTGCTGAATTCATGACTGAAGCATCCACTTCCAGTGTTTTTGAAGTGTACTAGAACCTTCAATCCTCAAATTAAAGTCCTTGTGGGTGCGAGCACAATTGGAACTATAGCTCTTTCAAATTCTAGTAAAAGGTTTACCAGACTGTTGGTGCTCTTGCTGGGTTTATTTTTTTCAAGACATGTAAAACTGCATATTTTAAATACAGCTAAACAGAGAGCTAAACATCTTCCTCCTTTCTTTGTCTGTGATTGACGATGAAAAGGGACAGTGTACATAGATTATGTATGCCCAATCATATGTGATATTGTCAGGATATGAACTTACAATCTTCCAACAACTGATTGACTGATTTCTGTTGTGCCGCTCAGCAGACCCTGTTCTGTTCGTGAGTTCAAAACAAGTAGCAGTCCGAAATAAGTAGCACATCTACTGTTTGTTAGTTGAGCCATCTAGACAGCTTTTTTGTTTGTTTGTATTTAAAATACTTACTTGCACACTTGTTTGTCACCTTGGTTAGCACTTGGGTATGTAGTGTCATTTTTCACAGCATTTACTGTCTCTCCATGTCCTTGCTTGTGCTCTGGTTTTTGTTCTTTGTTAATGTTTCTAGTTATTTTATGTTTTACGTTGAAAAACAAAAGAAGATTCTGCACTTGCATCTATAAGAAGTAACAATAAGAAGCTTTGGCCATTGTCATTTCCACTGTCATTTATTTACTTTCTGAACCAATTGTGAGTGAACCTTCTGTTCCATTTAAAAAAAAAAAAAAACAGGAAAAGAAAAAAGTACAGCATCATCCTCCATTTTTTTTTCCATCTTTTTCTTGAACTCAATTTCTTGTCCACACTACAATGCAATTCAAAGGTATCCACTTTTTCACTTTTCAAAAAACTTAATTTGTGATGAAGAGAAACATAGAAAAAGATGGATTTTCAAACAAATCCAAATTCTTGTGGATATAACCTAACTAAATATTTTGCATTAAATCTGAGCGTTCTAACGTATTGAAAGAAATGATCAGTCTGCCTGCAAGGCTACAGTTTTGCTGACTGAGAAGGCTGTTGCAGGTCTGAGGCTCATGGCTCATCAAGTTGACACGTCCTCTGCTTCACTAATAGCTCGCTAATCCTGCCCACGTCTGAGTGTACTGTATGTTTCCATCCGAACAGGCAAAAGTGAATCGGATTTAAATTCTGAGAAGTAAAGTCAAGATGACATCATCACCAAATGCCAGCCAAACACGCAGAGTCTCGAGGAGCCTGGGGAGAACACTCGCTTTATACGGTGTAAATTATTCCATAAGGGTTTGGCTGGTATATATATATATATATATATATATATATATATATATATATCATGGTGGTATATGGTTCCACCTTCCACTTGGGGATCCCCCACAGGTGCTCAATAGGGTTCAGGTCTGGAGACATACAGTACTCCATCATTTTCACCTTCAGCTTCCTTAGCAAGGCAGTTATCATCTTGGTGGTGTGTTTGGGGTCATTTTTATGTTGGAAAACTGCTGTCGGCTTGGTTTCTGAAATGGAGGGCATCAAGATTTGCTCCAGAATGTCACAGTACATGTTGGAATCCATGTTTCCCTCAATGAACTGCAGCTACCCAGTATCAGCAGAACTCATGCAGCCTCAGTCCATGATGCTACCACCACTATGTTGACTGTAGGCAAGACACAATTTTCTTGTTATTTCTCACCAGAGAGTCACCACACATGATGGACACCATCTGAGCCAAACGAGTTTATCATCAGACTTTTTTTTTTATCATCAGACTTCTCATCAGAAAGTCTTTACCATGAGGTGCCATGTTGAACATCCAGTAATCAGTATTAGATAAAGCACCAAATTTTAACTGCTCTAATACAAGATACACAAATTTGTCTGGTCCTGTCAAGCAGACAAAAACATGAACATGATGAATAGGACGTGTGGCTTTGCATGTTTACACAACCTACAGCTATCACTTAGGGTTTACTCACTTTTGTTGCCAGTTAGTTTAACAATAATGGGTGTATGTTTAGTTATTTTTAGAGGACAGTAAATGTCACTGTAGCATAAGTTTATGGGCAGGTAATCAACCAAGGTTATGCTTTTACACTTGTTGTTTATTTTTTACTTCAGGATTTTTAGGAATTGGTAGTGATGATTTCCACTGAATTACAGTACACACTGGGCTTGGTGGTGGTGCAGCGGGTCGCTTTGCTGCCTCAAGTGTCCCGCCTTCCATCCTGTCTTTTGATGGCCTGTTTAGAATTTTGTTTGTATTATTGTGTATTGGATTTCCTCCAGGGTTTGCCTTTTTTCCCCCAATGTCTGAAAATATCCCAGGATTTTGCAACAATGGACTGGAATCTCATCAAAGGGTGTATTTTTGCCTCATGCCAGGTCTTCCCAGGAGAGGTTTCATATCCACCATGATGAGTATTGAAAAATGTGTCAAATGTGTTCACCGAAAACATGACGTGAAGGAGCATCATACCAATAAATCGAACCGCTTTTAAAAAATTTGGATTATGCACAGTAAGCTGTTTTAGGATTCCAGAGCAATTTATCAACATTGCAAGGGAACCGTGATGAACTCGGATGAGATCGGATCAAGATTTAACACCTTTGAATAAATGACAGATTAGCACCCAGGGGCAGAAAATTCCTCTCAAGAGATTTTCGGGATCTGAACAGATACACTAGTGTTTCAGTCTTCTTTCTTTCTAATTCATGGAGAGCAGGTGTTGCAAAACTCCAGTACTGCACATGTACAGAAAACAAAACCAGCTGAGGAGCTCCGAGCTCAATTTAGCAGGCTGTGGAGATTTTTGTAGAGGTCAACACTGTGTGAAAAAGTGTGTGGCTTCCCAGCACTGCTTCTGTGTGTTTGTTTGTGTGTGTGTGTGTGTGTGTGTGTGTGTGTGAGAGACAGAGAGAGAGAGAGAGAAAGAGAGAGAGAGACTTAAGTGTCTAGGGGCAGTCCACTGACTTGCACCAGCTGTTGAGGCAGCACGCAAATGCGCCGAGTCACACTCCTACTCGAGAAGGTTGTGTGTGTGTATGTGTGTGTATGTGTGTGTGTGTGTGTAAGAGACAGAGAGAGATAGACGGTGCGTCACTGTGGAAGCACTGCACAGCTCTTCCAGTCCTGTCTGCATTTGGACAAGTCACGCAGAGACAACAGAAGAAGAAGATGCCAGCAATTTTGGTCTCCCCCAAGATGAAGTCAGGATTGCCCAAGCCTGTGCACAGTGCTCTGCCCATTCCTCAGGCTCACATTCAGACACGGGCGATTCAGAGCAGTGGCGCGAAGCTCATGCAACACTCTAGTCTGAGGAGAAGCAGCCAGACCAGCACCAGCGCTCCACAGAGGAAGAGTCTCCACACGAGCAATGAAACGTCTACAGATCCACAGGTTTGCACAAAGTCGTCTTCCTGCTTTAGACCTTTTATTTGGCTGCAAATGATAAAAGATTTAGATGCTTTAACATTGAAAGGCATCACTGCTCCTTGCTTCTCAAAAAGTCTGGAAAAGCGCAAAGGTAAAGAGTCGTAAATGTGGTAATGGAAGCTTAAAGTCAGCAGCGTGTGCCGATTAAATCACACCTGCAGGTACTTGAGGCTTTGGTTAAGCGCTGTAAAGTTTTTTATGAGGCTCTTTGGCTTTTGTGTGTGTGTGTGTGTGTGTGTGTGTGTGTGTGTGTGTGTGTGTGTGTGTGTGTGTATATTGTTATATAATTTAGGGATGTAAGATTCGCGCATCCGTGCATCGGCTCAAAAGTTGACGATGTGATGCAACGATTTGAAAAAAGTGTGCATCGGATGCAAGTTGGCATTTCTATAACAATGCATGGTTTTTAACATATTTGCATTGGTAAAATAGGATTTTTATTTATATATCATTATTAGTAGGTATGCTGTACTTTTATTATTTAGAAAAGTGACCAATAATTTGTGAGCAATATTTTGTATGTAGATTGATTTCTCCTCGCTAAACTGTTTCTCGAGCGCGTTCTCTCAGCAGCACGGCTGCTACACGAATATGACGTATCGCAACACTACGGAGACCGAGGCGTGTCCACGGAGAGTCACATAGAATACAGATTAACATGGCAGAGGTAGAGCTGTGTCTTCCTGGAGACAGAACAGGAAAAGTCAGTTGTTTTTTTTTTTCCTTTTTTTTTTGCCAATACAAAGACCTGTTTATGAAAGGACCATGTGTTAAAAGGCATATAAGTAAATTTATGATTTGCTGTCTTTTTAAACCAAATAAATAAAAGTGGACTTTTTATGCCATATTGAATTGCATAGCATAATTTTTTCCACTGCATCGTATTACATTGAATCGCATTGTGTTGGATCAAATCAAGATCGGATCACACTGCGGTCACACTGAATCGTATCGCATCAGTAGCTGCTTTATATGTTCCTTATTGTATCGTATCGTTTACATTAAGATGCGAATCGCAGCATCCTCAGTTGTGAAGATTCACATTCCTAATATATATATTAGGGGTGTAACGGTACACAAAATTCACGTTTCAGTAAGTACCTTGGTTTTTAAGTCACGGTTTGGTTCCATTTTGGTACAGTTATGGGGGAAAAAAACAAAATATAAACACTTCATCAACATTTGAATAAATGCCTGCTTGGTTAAATAATATATAAAATATAAAATATTATATATTAAAATATTTAAATAAAATGAAATAGAATAAATCAGTAATCAATTAAATCAGCATGAAATAAATTAATTAAATACAATTAAATAAATGAAAAAAAATAGCATATTTTAACAAATTTCTATTCCCTTAATGTATCATTTATTCACTCGCTCGATATGTGGAATTGTCAGGATTTTCAAGTTCATGTTTAAGTTTATTTCTAATACGCTTTTCACAATGGCCATTATCTCAAAGCTTTTTTTACAGAATTAAATACATTACAAAAAATATACATTTTAACATCATAAATTAGTCCCTATAAGAACCTTCCCTATGGAACCAAACTTAAAAGGGAACCCATCATCTAGGTGACACCGCATGTCCATTCATTACAGTATAACCTCATTGTCAAGGTTAACACCTGTTCAATAAATTCTACTTAAAAGCAAAAGTCTTTATGGTAATTGCAGCCCCAAGCCAGTGTAGCAAACTGTTTATAGTCAAACTATTCACAGTTAAAACTAATGACAGTTCACAGCAAAGTCATGGATCTTTAAACTGTTCAACCTTGGCTGCAGCAAGTGGTTTTAAATTGATGCGAACTACTGTGTATCCAGAAGTAAAGCGTAACGATGAATTGGGCAGGTCTGGAATGAAGAAAGGGGGACGATCTTTGGTTTTGCAGACGTTACTTGAGATTAAGTAAAAAGGTCTAAAGGTGGTTGCAAAATTTCTGTGAGATCAAACTTGCCTAAAGAAATAATAAAGCACACTGTAATAGAAAATCTTCATTATTAACTTCCTTCTATTCCTTTACTTCAATCTGCGATTGCCTATTTAGAAGTCATGACCAGCTGGTAAATTACTCAATACAATATACACAGTATACAAGTGAAATATGAGCCTTGTGTCAAATGAAGTGGTGCAATATATTGTACAGTTAAACTCTAATAATAACTACCATAATTGTACATATAAATTGTGTTTGTTTTTACATCTATTGCTGTAAATTTGTAGCACCCCCTTAGAGCTTCACTTGTAAAATAAATAAAAAATGGCTCAAGAATTGAAAAATACTATCGCACATTTAAGTGTTAGTTGGTAAGCTTGTTACTGCAGTATGTGCGATTGTTTTCTGGAACCCCCATTATCATGATCACCTTAAACCCATGTGCAGATGACTTTACTTCCTTTACTTTACTTCCTTTACAATTTACTTCCTTTACTTTACTTGCAGATTGAGTTGCGTTCACAGAAATATACAGGATTTGCGCCTGAGTTCCAGTGCAGCCGTGAATGTGCTATCAGTGTTTCATACGAACCCAGGCTCTGTGTGAAAGCCCCATGAATCAGACAAAACAAGATAAGTTCTTGTAACATTAATAATTCATAGCAGGTTTTGGTTTAGATAAACATCTCTAAAACTACAACCAGATCTGGTTTATTTTGATGTAGTTTATTTTTTTCGGGTGACAAACATTTCAAACATTTCTTCTCGTGGTATTTATCATTGTTATACTAGACTTTAGTCACACCTCTATGTGCAGTATAATGATTGGTCTAATTTGGGTTTAAAAAAGCAGTGCTGAAAAAATAAACCCAGATTTAAATAAACCCAGATTTATCAGATCACAATCATCACTATCATCATGATGTTTAATGAGGCTTATTTCTGCCTCATCAAGCCACTTGATTTTGAAAGTTTGCTTGTGCTGGATGACTATTTTAGTGGCAGCTGAATAATTTTAGTAGAAAATGTTTTTTTAGGACCAGAAAAGGCGGCCCTGCTCAGATGTGATGTTCTGTCTCATTGCACACCGAGTCTGCAGCTGTTTTGAGTGTGTGAGTGCATGTGTGTTTATTTTGACCCAACGAGGAACCTCGTTCTTTATGTGGTAAGGAGGATGAAACACTACACCGCTTGCCTTGTCATTATAGTATTACAAAACTCACAAGCACACATGGTAGTGGAGGATTTACTACAGCGGCCCGCCAAACTGCAGATGGGCACCGGGCCATTTGGGATCGGGAGTAGTACATGCCACTGGGGCTGGCATATGGAGCCAAATGTCAACTTATGAACATTTTGAGCACACTAGATATAGAACATGGATTTCATTTATTTGTTTCTTATTGTAAGGCTTTAATATGTATATTATAAGATAATGCAGTTCCATTTATAATGGCACCCTTGGTGAATATGAGCGAAGAAGGCTGTGAAAGGATGTGAACTGTCTTTATTGTCTGATCATTTCTTCATGAACTGAATAAGTGACACACATGTTTTTAACAGATCTATTTTTGATAAAAGTGTTATGTTTGCAATTGTTTGATAGCCATAAGAGCAAGTTATTTTACAAAATGAAACAATTTTGCAGTTTTCTACATTCATATTTATCAAGGGTGCCAATGTTAGTGCACAGTAAAAAAAAACCAAATCTGCACATTCAGTTAGACCTAAACAATGTGCACTGTATTAAAAAAGGGAAGAGGAGTAACACAGATATGTTAGTTGAAGCGCTGCAGTGGCTGAGCTGCATTACTGGAAGGCCTAGAATAGGCTGTCTACAGGAATACTGAGTTTTGTAGATGTTGTAAATTAAATGAGCTGTGATGTGAACATTTTAAATAATTTACAGTTGATTAACGGCATGAAGAGTTATTGAAGCTTTTGTAAATCTGACACGAATGTCTGATGTAGGTGAGGAGAACTGGGGTACAGCCAGTGTTCCAATTCGACTCGAAGGTGTGCAATTGGGTTCAGTTCTATAGCAGGCCACACAAGATCTTTTTCTGAAAACTACATCTTCATGGTGTTGTAGTTGGCACAGGGGTATTGTTCTGTTCTGCTGGAACAGGGTTGGGTCTTCTAGTTCAAGTGAAAGGAAAATTGAATGCTTCTACATCCAAAGACATCGTATACAAATGTGTGCCTTTAATTCTGTGGTAACAGTTTGGTGTATATATATATATATATATATATATATATATATATATATATATATATATATATATATATATACACACAGTATATAAATTTTTTTCCCCATCAGTGAGCAGTGACATTAAAAAATCCAAATAAAGGCAACTTCTGTGTTTTCTGTTTCCCGTAAAGCTTTACTCATCTCGGATGTGTTGAGTAAAAGGTCTCAGTGGAACAAAAAAGTGGGCGTTTTTTAATCTTCAGGCCTCTATACTGTGGGATTTGACTGGTTCAAAACTAAGGCAGAAGTCAAAGAACTGTTCTTGAGATTTACTTTTTTAAATCAGGTCATTTACACTATATGAACAAAAGTTTGTGGACATCTGAACATTATATTTTAAATGCTTTTTGAACATCCCATTCCACATGTTTTTGCTCTTATAATAACCTCCATTTTTCTAGGAAGAATTTCCACTAGATTTTGGATTGTGCTTGTGGGGATTTGAGCTCATTCAGGGACAAGGATGTTAGCAAAGTCAGGCACAGATGTAAGTGAGGTGAGGAGGCCTGAAGTGCAGTCAGTGTTCACCTTCATCCCAAAGGTGTTTAATAGGGTTTAGAGCTCTATCGCAGGCCTCTCAAGATCTTCCACTGTAAAGCATAGTTTCATGGATAAGTTGTGCACAGGGGCAGTGTCATGCTGGAACAGGTTTGGGTTTCCTAGTTCAAGTGAAAGGGAAAATGAATTGTACTGCATCCTAAGACACCTTATACATTTCTGTACCTCTGACTGTATCTGCGTTGGATTTACTTTAAGATAAAAATGTAACTAAAAGATGAGAAATAAAGACGAAACCGAATGTCTATAAAAAATATATATACCATGTTATCCAGAACTGTGGGAATTTTATGATATAAAATAAATTCTTGATGTATCATTAGACCAGTGAAAACCTGTCACCACATGGCCTTTTATTTTTCATTTGTTCTCACTCACACACACACACACACACACACACAGATATATATATGTGTATATATATATATATATATATATATATATATATATATATATATATATATATATATATATATATATATGTGTATATATATATTGAAGTTTTGCACTTTTGTCCCCTTTTATCCTGGCATGAGTAGCTGGAAAACTTGAGGCTGTTAAAAAAAGTGGTGTAGAGTTTGGTTTTAGTAGGAGACAGCTTTTAAGCTCAATGCTACACTTTTTTTCCCCTTTCAGCAGTCTGCTTGCCCTTAAAATACAGGCAATAATTTGTTAAATATCATTTGAGTTCTTGAAATAAAATAAACGGGGCGTTTGTTAGGGCTGCTTTCATTAATCACACACTTGTAAAGATACAACCTGCTTCTGCTCTGACCACCATTTCTTTTGCTAAGGTGTTCATTCGCAGAGCTTACGTTTACAGGTTTTAATTCATGTGTTCATTGGCCTCTGGCCATATAAATGCCACACACATCCACACACACATACACACACACAGCCACAACCTACCACAGGCCCGAGGCATGGATCTGGAGATTATTAGAAGCACCGCAGGGGAGAGTCGATGCCAGGCCATTGGTTTTTCTTTCAGAGGTTAGGTGGAGTAGTGCTTAGAGCTCAGAAATACACAGAGACAGATAAGTGTGTATACATACTGTATAAATATGTAAAGTCTTATTAGATGAATTAGATAACCCATGAGTGATATAATAATCCCTGAAAGGCATGGATGTAGGATCAAATCCTATTGATTCTAATTCTGGGGGGTTGAGGTTTAAATTTACGTCATTTATTTGAATCTGTTATTTATACTTTTCTTGGAATCTAAATATAAACGGCTTACCAAGTCATACATTTTATACATGCATTCTAGATTATATTTCAAAGATCTTAGCATTTTTCCACACAAGTTTTCCACACACCCTCCCCATTACAGTTTGGTGTGCTGATTAAAGATGAAATAAAACCAGGCCTTGTTTTTCTGTTCTGTCTCCAGGAAGATGCAGCTCTACCTCTGCCATGTTAATCTGTATTCTATGTCACTCTCAGGACACCCCTCGTTCTCCGTAGTGTTGCGATACGTCACATTCGCGTACTGTAGCAGCGAGAACGCGCTTGAGAAAGTTTATCGAGGAGAAATCAATCTACATATCAAATGTTGGTCACAAATTATTGGTCACTTTCTAAATAATAAAAGTATAGCACATCAACACATTACCTATAAATAAATCAGGTTAAATCTATGTAAATATGTTTAAAATATTGCGATGCTTCGCAATACAAATGCCAACTTATATCTGAAGCACAGTTTTTTTAAATCGATGCATCACATCGTAAAATGTTTTGCCGACGCACCGAAGCGAATCTGTGAAAGCATTCGAAACAGGCACACATTATCCAGGTGCTGAGCCTACACTGAAACCTGAATACTGAAGCCTGATTATTGAGTTTTGACTTGCAAGTAGGTGTAGAAAGTCTGTATAAATACAACATAGGAATGCATGTATTAGCAGGGAGAAAACTGGAATACTCTGAGGAAACCCCAATCCCAGGAAGAACATCGAAGCTCAATGTAGACAAGGTGGAAGTGGGATACGTCAAGCCAGTTTTCTTACTTGTGGACCAGAGTGTGACTTTGTGTTATTTTGGTGGTGAAAAATGCACGTGTGTGTGTGTGTGTGTGTGTGTGTGTGTGTGTGTGTGTGTGTGTGTGTGTGTGTGTGTGTGTTTGTGAATGATGTCATGTACTTTTAAAAAAAATTTACTTATTGACTAACACTACAAGAACGTTCATAATAATATCAGTCTTTTACAGTAAGCAGAGTTGGTTGCATTTTCTTTTCTTTTTTTCATTTCCTTTCATCCCAAGCACTTGTGAGCTTCCTGTGTCATTCCGTCAGTCTAGAAGAGAGAGAGTATTACTCATGTCTGGCTAATTTTTTTTTTTTCTCAAATGGACAGATTTACACAGACTGGGCAAACCACTACCTGGCAAAGTCGGGTCATAAGCGTTTGATCAGAGACCTTCAGCAGGATGTAGCTGATGGAGTTCTTCTGGCTGAGCTCATCCAGGTTGTAGGTAAAGAAATGGTCTGAAATTTTTTGTTGCTGTTGATCATGATAAACTACCCTTTAAAGAACAATGTATCCGAGAGTCAGTTGTTTGCTCTGATAAGGTTGTGATGCCACATTCATCCTGTCTATTATTTTATTTAATGTAACTAACAGAAAGCGGCTTAATTTGGGTGAAATCCCGTCTGCTTCGGTTTATTTATGAACTGTTTGGTTTTGGTTTAATTCTGAGCACTTAAATGGAGAGTCTGGTTTGGAAGCACTACAATCAGCAATCTTAGGCTTTTTATGACAGTTTGACGTTTGGTCTGATTTATAAAGCACTTTTTTACACTTAAAGTGTGGCTCAAAGTGTTTTATACGCCTTAGATGGTGTAGATTTAACAATAAGAAAATGAGCAAGAAACAAAGGATTAGTGTGCTAGGCTTGCTAATTTATTATTTATTAGGCTTATTTATAGCACTTTTTACATGTTTATGCAAAGAACAAGACAGGGCAGAGACCAAGGCAGACAGCAGTGTTTTTTGAAGAATTTGTGTGCTTTTTTACATTTATCAGATCGTTTTTTAAAAGATTTACTTAATATTAAATGAGTAGTTATTAAACCATTTAATTCATTTTACCATCCATCCATCCATCCATCCATCCATCCATCCATCCATCCATCCATCCATCCATGTCACTACTGTATCTACTAAGCTTCTATCGTTTTTCCAACTTTCTATCTATCTATACTCCTATCTTTCAATTATTATTGCACCCATTCCTCCATTCATCCATTATCCATTTATTCATTTAAATTCTTACTGTCTGTCTGTCTGTCTGTGCATGCCAGGGGTCCCCAAACTACAGCCTGTGGGCCGAGAACAGCCCGCCCCCACATTTGGAACAGCCCCTTGAACAATGCCAGAGACATATTTCGGAAATTGTAAACATGTGTTTTACTCATATCATATCTGTATTTGATAATAAGGGTTGCTGAAACTATCAGCTATCGGCAAAAATTCATACGGATAGTTTTTCCAGCTTCCGGTCCCCTGTCCGCTATATTATATATATTATTTTATAATTTAATAATGATATAATTATATTTATTAATGATTATATTCATATTTATTTATCCTTTAGCACATTTTTATGATTCAGTACTATTTGACGTGAAGTGTTATGACAGTTTTTTTATCCAGTATTTATTTTAAAAGCTATCGGTTGATTAATCGGTTATCGTGAGGTACGATTCAACCTGGCTTTAGGTATCAATAAAATCCACTTTTGGTCGACCTCTAGTTATTAACATATACAAATTATTTGTTAGATTCACCAACCACACATATGCATAAGTAAGCAAATGTTTAATTTCAATAGCAATGAATATGCAAATATGTGATTATGATAGTAATAATGCTCTTTTAGTAGGCGATATACAGTACAGACCAAAAGTTTGGACACACCTTGTGTGTCAAACTTTGGTCTGTACTATATATATATATATACAGTACAGACCAAAAGTTTATATATATTATATACAGTACAGACCAAAAGTTTGGACACACCTTCTCATTCAAAGAGTTTTCTTTATTTTCATGACTATGAAAATTGTAGATTCACACTGAAGGCATCAAAACTATGAATTAACACATGTGGAATTATATACATAACAAAAAACTGAACTAAAATATGTCATATTGTAGGTTCTCCAAAGGAGGCATCAAGAGAATGCCAAGAGTGTGCAAAGCAGTAATCTAAGCAAAAGGTGGCTACTTTGAAGAACCTACAATATGACATATTTTCAGTTGTTTCACACTTTTTTGTTATGTATATAATTCCACATGTGTTATTTCATAGTTTTGATGCCTTCAGTGTGACTCTACAATTTTCATAGTCATGAAAATAAAGAAAACTCTTTGAATGAGAAGGTGTGTCCAAACTTTTGGTCTGTACTGTATATCTGGAAAAGTAATAGTAAAAGTAGTATTTGTCTGTATGGTGCATAACAAAATAAAACTACCGTATTTTCCGGACTATAAGCCGCTACTTTTTCTCACTCTTTGAACCCCGCAGCTTAAACAATGAAGCGGCTTATTTATGGATTTTCCTGGGTTTTTCCCGGTTTCACAAACTTCAAGCCAAAAAACATTAGACCAATGAAATTGCCGAACGGGTTCAGGTGAACCAATGAAATTCCTTATATTAAATCTGATGCCCTCCGACTGAATCTGGCCGCGCCACATCATAAATATGGATGAGGTTCCTCTGACGTTTGACCCGCCGTCTCCCCGGGATTGTCTACAGGAAATGCGAATCATTCTTCACGCTGAAAACAACCGGGGATAAAAAAACACACTTCACCTGTGTTCTGAGCTGCACGGCATCGGAAAGGAAGGAGGAAGACAGTGAACAATGACTTTCTTGGTAGGCTACAGTTTAGATACAAGTCGTGTAACAGACACTGTCTTTCATTAAAGCCTGTGTAAAGTTCATTAGTTTCAGTGTAGACACCTGCGGCTTATAAACTTATTTATGTTCAAAATAAAAATCTTTGTAAAATTCAGCAGGTGCGGCTTATATTTGGGTGCGCTTAATAGTCCGGAAATTGCGGTAATAATAATGTATTCTAATATTTCAATATATAAACTAATCTAGCTTTAGGAGGCATAATAAAAACATGTAAAGTCATAATAAATTCTAATTCTAATAAATGTCCCATAAGATTTTCTGTTACAGGCCGACTCCTAATGAAGTAGAGAAAAATTCACAGAAAACAGTTTGTGGACCCCTGATTTATGAATTTGCTCACATAATCCACATACTATGTATTAGTCTTTATCGATTATTATTATAAATAAAATCCAGTACACAAAAACACCACACAAATTTATTCAAGTATGTTTTTTTACACTAACTCTGACTCTCTCTTTCAAGCCAACGAGAGGATTGCTGATATCAATGGCTACCCAGAAAACCGCTCTCAGATGGTAAGCTTGGATTTTATACTAAGTGTAAATATACAAGTCCTTGGTTTTTCTGATTAGACAGCAGTCATCCTACTGTACATTAAAAAGGGACAACTTTTAAAAGTGATCTTAAAGGCCTGGGGCCACACAGGCATATGTATACATAAAGAAAAGAGGAATTTATGTTGTACTGTCACACACTCACACACTGTAGGAGAGGGCTGAGAAAGAGTCGTAAAAGCCGAGTCGTCCCATTGAGGTCCATCTGCACTTGACTTCAGAACGGCGATTACGATGTGTTATATTTTAACCCACATGGCTGTATTAGTGAACGAAGATTTCTATGGTCTTTCTGTTTGAGGACTGCAGGTTCATAGTGTGTGTTTAATGGTGTGTGTGTGTGTGTTTGCGTTGCAGATTGAAAACATAGATGCCTGTCTTGGCTTTTTGGCAGCTAAAGGAGTGAATATAAAGGGTCTCTGTGCTGAAGGTAAGCTGATGTGTCTGTCTGTGTGTGTGAGTGTGTGTGTGTGTGTGTGTGTGTGTATATACTGGGAAAAAGTCCAAAAGTTCTTTCAAATGCTAATTTTATTATGCGTTCAGGCATACAGGATTTGCAGTGAAGTTATGCCTTGTTAAAATTGTGTTATATTATAAGAATCCCGCAATGTGTGTAATCCGGTGTGTATTCCTGTTTTGACAGAATAGGCACAGGAACCATCACTATGATATAATTATATAACGATTATATAATTCTATTTTTCGCACTTTTCTCAGAGATCCGCAGTGGCAATCTGAAAGCAATCCTGGGCCTGTTTTTCAGCCTATCACGATACAAACAGCAGCAGCAACATGAGGCACTGAAGCAGGCCAAAGACGAGACTCACGTCCTCGAGGTTGCTCGTGTCCAGTGTCCCAGTCCCTCCCAGGTACACTCCCCCTGGTGCACTCCCCATACACCTTCCTGTCCGGTCCACATCCATGAGCAGGACACCAGTGCGTCTGGGCTCAAGACGCAAGAAGACATGCAGTCCAGGTACATAGGGATTAAACATACAGGACCACACACACACACACACACACACACACACACACTCACACACACACACACACATACTCCATTACAGCATTTTAGCTCAAGTATCTAGCACTTATACAGCAAAATATTAAAGACAAAGGTGAAAACCCTGCTTACTTTCACAAGTGGTGGAGAGGTTGTAGCTCAGTGTTTAAAGCATTGGACTCTGGATTAGAAGGTCATAAGTTGTTAAATCTCAGCAACACCAAGCTGCCACTGCTGGGCCCTTGAGCAAGGCCCTTAACCCTTAACCCTCAACTTCTTATGAGTCGCTCTGGATAAGGGCATCTGCCAAATGACTGTAAGTGGTTCCAAGGCTGTGTACTACACATAAGTACCTACTACATATTGGAAATGACCATCATTAGATTCTAAATAATGTATTTAGTTCCTCTTTGACCTGTTTGACCTTTGGTAACCTCATGACTCCAACTTCATGTATCATCTGGAGGGAACACGGGGGCCATGGAAACATGTGGCCTTAGCAAAATAAGACCCTTGAAACTTTTGAGTATAAATGGTTTTGAAAACACATTCCATAACACAGGTGGGCAAATATTAGAATTCTATAAGATTAGAATATTTGTTAGCTTGAATTGTACTAAATGCTAAAATCATCAGGTAAAAAAAAAAAAATCATAAATTTGTATAATTAGTAGCCAAAAACGTCTCTAGGTTACAAGGAACTAGGGTCTAGGTAACCCTAGTTCCCTGAGGAATATGTATATGTATATGTATATATGTATGGCTTTGTCGAACCAAGGTCATTAAAATGCAAATGAAACAAGCAGCGATCCAATCCAGGACAATATTGAGGAATTTGCTTCTTTTTTGCTTTTTCTCTCTTTTTTTTCTTATGAGAAAAAGGAAAACAAGGATTGGCCTTGGCAGTAATGCAGAGTAAAACCTCACAAACAAAAACAATGAGCTAAAGCTAATCAAGAACTAACACAGAACAGGTGAACACAATCAGACAACAAACCAATGAGTGGGCAGAGACGGAGACAGGACCAGTAAAACAGGAAGCACATGGAGTTCATATGAAGAAACCCTGACAATCATTAGAGATATAAGATTCTTTACAGGACAATGAATAAACTAGACCAAGTAATAGATCAGGGGGAGGAGATCAACGACATTTATGGCATTTTGCAGACACCTTATCCACAGTGACTTACGGTTATCTCTGTTTTACAGCTGAGCAATTGAGGGTTAAAGGCCATGTTCAAGGGCCCAGATAATGATGCTTGTGTTTGAAGGCCGTGAGTTACATTAAGTCCAGGTAATAAAACAGAGATTGAAGTTTTTGATGGCGATAATCAGAATAATAACTCGTGTCTCATCGCGTATTAGCTGATATAATACTGTGTTAGAGTAGGACTCTGCAGGCTTTTTGAGACTTATGTCTCCATGTAGCAAAAAATTATATAGAGGGCTACTTGAAATATTTAAAATACATAATTTACTTTAAAAATAAAGATATATTTACTTAAAAAAAGGAAAAGGGTTGAGACCCCTACTATAATTAAATAATCAAGAAAAACAATCTTGATATCCTGGCTCAGTATGAAATATTAAATAATTACTTACAAGCCCAATTCTGAAAAAGTTGGGAAACATAATGTAAATAAAAACATTCCAATGGTTTGCAAATCTCATAGATTCATATTCTATTCACAATTAAACAAAAAAACATGTTTACACTGACAATATATACAGTTTTAGGGTGAATTTGATGCAAAAGGTCTCAAAACATTTTACCACTGTGTAGCATAACTTCTTTTGTTCGTGCACATCTGGGAACTGAGGAGACCAGTTGCTGAAGTTTTGTGAGAGGAATGTTGTCCCATATGCGTCTTCTACAGGATTTACCTTTTTAACAGTTCTGGATGTTCTTTGTTGTATTTTTTGTTTCATGATGCACCAAAAGTTTTAAAAAGGTAAAAGGTCTAGACTGCAGGCAGGCCAATTGTATTGTCATGTTATTGTCATAGATAATACAATATATTTTAGAAATCCTGAACATACTGTATATTAAAATTGATTATATAAGCTATAAAGAGACTTTGAAGTTATATGATAATTTCATTTCAAGTTTTAATAAATGTTTTAATAAATTATTTTGTTTTAAATTATATAAAACAGTTATATATATTATATATAATATTACACCTATCATCTTGTTTTATTTTATATTATATGTGGGCTTCTAGGTTTCCATATGGAGACCACTAGTATAGAGATTTCATCGAAGCTACTATGTATATAAAAAAAAAGCTGGTTATTTAAATACAGGAGGATGGAAATACCAGCCGATGTCCTCTAAATTGCTTTTTCATTCCGACATCGTAATGTCGTTGATATAATTTTATGCATTGCTTCTTAAATAAGAGCATCTTTAATTTCCTCATATGAGGGAGGAGGTAGCTTCGTGGTTAAGGCATTGGATTTTCGGAGCTGAAGGTCGTGAGTTCCAATCCCACCCACACCAAAGTGACACCCCCTGGGCCCCTGAGCAAGGGTGTCTGCCAAATGCCATAAATGTAAATGGGTTAGGTTTTCCCAGGCTTCCTCACTACTACTGTACCCGGTACTATTATATTGCTGTTGCTTCTCAGGAGCCTTCTTTTCTCTTTATCATCTCTTCACATACAACAGTTTTCCTGCTGGGTTGATCTCTTCTGATCTCTTTCTTCTCTTCCAATTTCCATCTTTATATCTCATCCATCCAGGGGTTCATCGAGTACATCTCGCAAGCTGTGTGTCACTCTAAAAAAGGCCAATAGGTCAGCTCCACAGTGTTCAGTAAACTCCACAGGGCCAAATAATGCACGACCTCTTGCACTTGTACACATGCTTCGTGTAAGCATGATGAGTGTGTGTGTGTGTGTGTGTGTGTGTGTGTGTGTGTGTGTGTGTGTGTGTGTGTCTCCCCACATCGTGACTGCTGTGCCCCTGATGTTCCTGGTAAACTACCTCCCTCTAGCTGTGATGCTGTGTTACTGTAACACCTTTAGGTCTATACTTCTGAATGGCTTATTTGTTCATGTTCATATGATCAGAAGGTGACATGAAGAAAAATAAAGCTGCTGTGAGGTTCTTTTTTTTTAGACCATTTACCCAGACTTATGTTATTACAGACAAAGTAGGCAAGAAGGTTAGCTTTACTTTTTACTTTAAGTTTATCTTGCAAAAAACAGTACGGTTTTAACGTTAAAGTTAGTGTGTTTTTTTTTTTTGTTTGGGTTTGTGTGTGTGTGTATAAGATTACCCGGTCCTTCGATCCAGCCCCGGAGATCCAGCAGCAGACGCAGTCAGAGCTTTATACATCGTGACGAGTCCCCGACGCTAACCTGCTTGCAGCACACAGGTACACAAACCCTCAGCTCAACCTCATACTGAGTGTATTATCAATGTGTGTTGCGTAATATGGGCATTCTGAAATGTACGAAACCTTTTTGCACAGAAAGTTTTATTTTCTCAAGATTTGTAATACTAATCTCTCGTTAAAATCTGTTTTACCATAGCTGTGTTCTTAATTATAAGTGGAAATGTATAGGTGGTATTCTTACAGCCGTGCTTCAAGTTTAATTAGGAATCTTCTACACCAGAGAGACCAAAACTTTTTATCTAAGAAGGGCCAAAAAATAAACCAGGTTTACTTTCAGCCCCTTAATGACACATTATACCAAATATTATATTTCAGTTAACGTTGCCGTGTTTCCCCTTCGTGTGTGATTCCATAATATCTAAACTTGGCTCTGCTTGACGAATGAAGTTTCAAAGTTCTAGTGCAGTGAAACTTAGACTGGTCAGGCATAAATTTATGACCACCTGCCTAAATTGTGTTGGTCCCCCTTTTGCTGCTGAAACAGTCCCGACCCATTGAGAATTAACACCATTAACTTCTTCAGCAGTTTGAGCTACAGGAGCTCGTCTGTTGGATCAAACCACAAGGACCAGCCTTCGCTCCCCACGTGCATCACTGAGCCTCGGCCACCCATGACCCTGTCGCCGGTTCACCACTGTTTTTTCCTTGGAGCACTTTTGATAGATACTGACCACTGCAGACCAGGAACAGAATCCAGGAATGAAATATAAATACATATGGACAAAAGTATTGGGACACCTGACTACTACACAGATGGAGGCACACAATTTGTGGATGTGCATAAAGTTTTCCCTTCACTTGAGCTAGGAGACCCAAACCTGTTCAAGCATGACAATGCTCCTGTGCACAAATCCAGCTCAATGAAGATATGCTTTACATGGGTTGGAGTGGTAGATCTCCTGCTATCAAGCTCTGACTTTAACTCTTTTGAACACCTTTTGGATGAATATAAACGCTGATTGCACACCTCAGGCCTGCAGCTGAAGGAGCACAAATCTCCACACTCCAAAATCTAGTGGAACATCTTCCCAGAAGAGTGTAGGTTGGTATAACAGCAAATGTGGGATGGGATGTTCAAAAAGCACATGGTCGGGTGTCCACAAACTTGCCAGGAGTGTGTGTGTGTGTGTGTGGTCATGACATGTGCATCACAATTTTTTCTTCATTATTTTAAATTTCAGGGTTGTTCAGAGTCACTCTTTTTCAAGATAGAAATTAGAGACCATAAGTGAAGGTTGTGTGTGTGTGTGTGTGTGTGTGTGTGTGTGTGTGTGTGTGTGTGTGTGTGTGTATGCATATGTGTGTGCATGCATGAATATATGTGTGTGTGTGTATATGTGTGTGGGAGAGAGAGAAAGAGAGAGAGAGAAAGCACGTTCTCTAAGCTGCAGCTGGTTGTGGTATGCACTCATTCATTGTCCTTTGATTCAACTTTAATTAAAGAGCGAGGGAGATAAAGAAAAAGGAGTGAGAGAGAGCGGTAGAGAAAAAGAGAAGAGCTGTGATAATGAGAGCAAGTAATAAGTGAGTGAGGGAGTGAATGAGGTTGGTGAAAGTGCATTCATCCTCTCGAACTCATTTATAGAAGGATACAATGGTGCTGTAATATGAACTGGGAATGAGGCCCATAATGCAGCACGGTCAGTTTGCTCGAAACTACAGAGAGGAAGCTACAGTAGCCAGTTGACATGACATCACACCGGCTCTGACGCAGGGTAGACAGTTAATAATTGATTTTCCACTGCTGAATCAGGACCTGGTTTATTATGTGGGTGGGTATGAAAGAGAGAGCACAGTAGCGCAAGTAAGAAAAAAATTCTAGTCAAATTCAGCACAAGCGACCACCACAGGTAAGACCACACCAGACTTCTAGCAGACTGTAAAAACCTCCTACCGAGGCCTCGTGCTTGTCTTCGTTTGGATTACAGGTCTTGTAAATTTCCTCGCTGGATTGATTCCATGTCCTGAGTGATGATCTGTAATTTGGACATTTTTCACAAACCCTGAGGCTGAACCTCAAAGCCACTGTGTGTGTGTGTGTGTGTGTTTTTCTTTTAGCTTTTGGATCCAAGAGCTCTAAGATGCTCCAGGTGTTCTCTGACTTGCCCGGATTTGCATGGAATTCAGGCGTACGATTTATCCTGCAAACAGTCTTCGGGATTTCTTTCATTTTATTTGATTTGGCTCTCGTATGTTTTTTGACTCGAGGTTTTGTGTTCTGCCGAATGGGAATTATATATATATATATATATATATATATATATATATATATATATATCTGCAGTCGTGTGACCTTTCCCTTACGAAGAAATAAATGTGCTCGTATAGGAAAATAATCAAAGACTCTATAGCATGATGCATTAAACTATAACAGCATGTGAATGTCATTTTTTTTATCAATGTACTATTAGTTTTAGAATTTTTTATTTGATTTTAGTGTTTATTTACAATTCTCAGGTTTTTTTTTTTGTTATTACAGAAAAGGATCATGTATTACATTAATAATGATCCGGGATTGGTCTTGTGGCCAGGAAATCAATTTACACCTACTGATTTGAATATGTAACAGAATTGTGGTACTAAACTGATTGGCCTACGTACTAAAAGCATTTGCAGGTAGGTTTCAGAGTTTTGAAAACAATCGGTCTGAATAGAGACACATGCATGTTGCTTTGGTTTATATGCAACAAACTAGTGAAAGGGCAAAAAAACACAGAAGAATTGGACAGTGAATGGAAGTTTATTTGCCAACATGGCTTCCATTCCACACTTTAACGCCATGCAATTCCATCTGGACTGCAGCTCATTGGAACCAGCTTCACCGCACAGCAGCACAATGAGCCGAAGTGTACGTCCGAGCTCTGTAAGTGTTATTTAGCAAACGAAAAGTCAGCTGGAGTGATATCTATCATGGAACGACCTGTACAGTCACTGCACCTAAATCCTATTGAACTGCTCTGGGATAAGCTGGATCACAAGAATGAAATCTCTAGCTAGTGAAGAATACATTTCGCAAGTTTTCCAAGAGGCACAGCAAAGTATTTCAGCTGAATGTTTGGAGAAACAATCTGTCTGGATGCCAAGTGTATGTAAAGCTGTTATTCAAATTTTCTTTGTCACATACACATTCATACAGAGTACGACGTGTAGTGAAATGTGACGGTCCAATATGTAAACAGAAATAGAATATAAAGTATAAAAAAATATAAAAGTATATGGTATAACTAAGTATAAAAAATAGACATTAAACGGACGCCACTTTATGTATACAGTACTGTACTGTATTATCATTTTGTCCTAAATGTCCTGCAGGTCAGGGAGCTTGGTGGGGAAAGTACAGTCAGCTCACCGCACCAACCTCTGGAGGGCACGCCTGTCCTGCATGGTGCTGTTCTTGAACCAGGAAGTGATGCGAAGGACATCAGGATGTTCTCAATGGTGCAGGTGTAGAATGTCCTTAGCACCTGAGAGGGTGGTTTAATCAATCTTGTACTTCAGCACAAAGCAGTAGCGGGACCTTAGTGGAGAGAGTGGACAGGGTCCGGTACCTAGGTGTACACATCACGCAGGACCTGTCTTGGTCCTGTCACATCAACACCTTGGTGAGGAACGCCCGGCATCATCTGTACCATCTGAGACGTTTAAGGGACTTTAGTCCTTAGTCTTGCTGACGTTCAGGAGAAGATTGTTCTCCTGGCACCATCTCTCCAGGTTTTTAATCTCCTGTAAGTAGGCCATCTCGTAGTTGTTGGAGATCAGACCCGCCACAACAGTGTCGTCAGCAAACTTGATGGTCGAGTTAAAAGTGGCCACATAGTCATATGTGTACAGCAAGTTCAGCAGTGGGCTCAGAACACAACCCTGAGGAGCTCCAGTGCTGAGGGTGAGGGAAGATGAGGTGGGTTTGCCCACTCATACAGCTTGTGGTCTGTCTGTCAGGAAGTTGGAGATCCACCGAGTTTAGGATGAGTCCCAGAACCTCCAACTTAGAACTGAATGTGGAAGGAATTATGGTGTTAAATGCTGAACGGTAGTCCACAAACAGCATTTTCGCATAGTTCCCTTTCATGTAGACCAGGTGGCTCATTGTTTTGTGGAGAAGATGTATATTGGCTTCCTCAGTAGAGCCGTTTTGGAGGTGAGCACACTGTAGTGGATCCAGAGTGTCCAGTAGTGTAGCAGTAATAAAGTCTCTGACCAGTCTTTCAGAGCACTTCATCACTACTGAGGTCAGGGCTACAGGGCAGTAGTCATTGAGGCAGGTGGGCTGGGCTTTCTTCAGTACAGGAACAATAGTGGACTGTTTAAAACAAGAGAGGACTACAGACTGTTTCAGGGAGAGGTTGAATATCTTTCTGAACGCCGTTGCTAGCTGGTCAGTGCCGGCTTTCAGATCCCGACCTGTGACAGCAGTTCTAGTTCCCCGATTCATGCTTTTGTCTCCATTTGCTCGCCGGTGTTTACTTTTGTCAATGGTTCAGTAAACACTACATTTTCTAAAACAACATCTCCTCTGTGTGTGTTCAATGTACAGTATGACCACAGTTTCAAAACCTTAAAGACGCCTTTGATCATTTGAACTCTTATATAGTTAACCAGTGCTTTTGAACTTCAATAGAGAGCACCTTTTATGCCCTTGTTAACATTTAAAAGTGGGCATTTGACCTACTTTCTGTGTGTGTGTGTGTGTGTGTGTGTGTGTGTGTGTGTGTGTGTGTGTGTGTGTGTGTGTGTGAACGGGCACCTATACAGCAGCTGCCAAAGTGTCCTTTTACAGTAGCTGAACATCTAAATGTGAGCACTTAACATTCCTTTCTGGTCCATCTTATCAAACACTTTTTTTGGGTTCTGTATCTTCTCATTATAAAGGTAAGGTAATGATAATCAACTATCTATTGGATACTTCTTGCTTGAAGCTGGATGCTGGAAAGTATACCATGGATTTGAAGAATTCTTTAAATAATGCTTTTGTCAGGTTTAGGGATGTAAAAAAAAATAGCTATTGTAACGCTCTGAAAACGTGTTATTTGTTTGTGGTTCGTTTCATAAAGTGTGTGTAACAATACAGGATTTTAACATATTCGAAAATGCTCTTTTAGAGCTGTGATAATAATTTGTTACCGTTCTTAAGCTTTTTCGTGTATCTGTACTTGACTGAAGTATTTCCATTTGGGGAGACTTTTACTTCACTACATTTCAAACACAAATATCTGAATTTTTTACTCGATTACATTTTGCAAAATCAGTCGTTCCTTTTTATTTATGAGTGGATTAAAACTTAACTGGTCAAGCAGGCAGCAATCCACCAATCAGAGTCGAGCGGTTGCTCTGTTTTAAACTGGTTTTGATTGTCGTTTGGTGTTTCTGCTTATCGCCAACATTCAGTTCAGCATCAGCTTAACAACAAGCAGAACATTTTGAGAGGAATAAATGATGGAAGAAACTCCAGACTCGAATTCACCACCAATATTTGAGCGATATTTTGGAAGTAGGTAAAAAAGAAGGTTTTGGGCTCATGATCATTTTAATAGACATCAATCAGTGATTGAATTAATATCATTCTATTAATAGATTGATGTGTTGAATAACATTAGATTCTTTTCACAATGAACTGAGTTAATTAAGCAAAGAATTGTGACAGAAAACGATAATAGGAACATTATAGCCATTAAAAATCACATTACTTTGGATAATTAAGTACATTTGAAAGCAAATACTTTTGTACTTTTACTCAAGTGAAACTTTAAAGGGAGCACTTTTACTTTTCTGAAGTCATATTTTATCTAGAGTATCTCTACTTTAACTCGAGTACATGGTTTGTGCACTTCGTCCACCACTGATGAATTGGACAGTGAATGACTGGAGGAAAGTTTTGTGGACAGATGAGTCCAAATGGGACATTTTTGGCTCTAACTGAAGAACTTTGTATGATGGAGAACAGAAGAGATGATGTTAGCAGAATGCCTCACCCACCAAAGTCACACATGGAGGTGGAAGCTTAATAGTTTGGGATTGTTATGGAGCAGGGAAGGCTGGTGACTTATTCCAGGTGAAGGGAATACTGAACCAACATGGCTACCATTCTATATTGTCTGGGTGCCAAGAGTGTGCGAAACTGTGATAAATTAGCATAAAAGGTTTAGGACACCAATTTTACAAGACTGTGTTTTTTTTTTTTGTTTTTGTTTTTGAAATCTCTTTAAATATACTATAAAATATATGAATACATCCTTTAATCAAAAGGAAAGAAAAAACCATGGAGAGTGTGGCCAGACAATTGCCAGATCCAGAAAGTGTCATGTCTGTTCACCCTATGTGAAGAGATTGTGAGCTCGAATTTCCACTGAGTGTGCAAAGCTGTAATTCATGCTACGGTACGATTTTTCAAGGAAAATAAAGTGTAACATCTGTACATGTTTGGTCAAATTGAATATTGTTTTATTGTTTAGTGTGTATTACCTAGTTTTTTGCATCATAAAACAAAAGTAACATACATGTACCACTCATGTATGTTATATATTTTTATATATTTCTAATCTGATGGTAGTAATTTCTTGTTTTGCCGATTGCTTTTGTTTATTATACCTGATGTTTGCATGAACACCCCCTCCCATTCAATTAAATGAAATAGACCACCTCATTTATTCCCTCCAGTGACCCATGAGTCATGTGCGTTCTGTGAGCGCTCTTTCAGTCGACTCTCAAAAACCAAACACACTCCTGCATGATGTTTGGCTTTGAATTTGAAATACTTGCTTCCTCTAACTGCCTCAGTCGTATGAAAATATTAAGTAGTGGACTGAGGAGCTGATCTTTAGTGCACATATTGGACTCTTAGCAGGCGTAAGTTCAAGAATAGAAACAGATCTGGTTCATTGTGGGGTAAGTTTAAAGTATTAAAGTAGTAATGAATGTTTAAGTTTAGGTTTAAGTAAAGTAAAGTTTAATTTTTTACGTTATCAGAAATTTTTTTAGAGTTTTATCTTCTATTATATTATAAAGTTGCCAGTGTCTAATAATAGTGAATATAATTGATATTAATTATTGCTGTTTCGGGTTATGTATTTGTCCATGTGTAAATAGGAAAATTATTTCTATTATATAATATTATAATAGAAATTATATTATTATTATATTATATTAGTATTAAGTAAGTAATTACACATTTGAGAAATAGAAATGTAGGCTAGGTGTACATTTACAATATATTTACAATATATTTGTATTTTTTGTACTTTTTTAATAGTATTTTAAAGACTGCCTTTTTTTAGTTGTAGGTATTAGTAACTTACTGGGTGCATTCCAATTCCATTAAGTTGAGTTGAGTTTGAGTTGAGTTTGGATTTTGCTGTACTGAGTTTTGTTGTCTTGTTACAATGTTTAAAAAAATAAATTAATTACCAACCAATGATTTTTAAACACTGTATGATTAATGAAGTTTGGTTTGTTTGTTTCAAGAATATGAACCAATGAGGTTCTGGAACCTTTTGAGAGTACACAAGATGTGTACTAGTGTTGGGTAGCTTTACCTCCTTTTGTTCTTCGAATGGTTCTGGAAACTTGGTTAAAACATGTCTATTATCTTTATGGTGTCTTATAATTAATAATTATCATTATGTAGCCAGCCACACTGTTCCAATTGTCACATTTTCTTCTACAGATAAATCAAGTCCTTCTCCAGTAATGCTTGACCAAGAGCCTCCCAGCTCTCCTGTTCTTCAGTCAGGAAGCACCAGCAGCACCAAAGGATGGCGAAGCAAGTCTCTCAACGCCAAACACAGTGCAACCTCTTCTATTCTCTCCATCAAACAGCCCTCCTCACCTTCCCTGGAGGTTCCTCCCAAAGTCATCGCTCAGAAGTCCATGCTAGACAAGCTGAAGCTTTTCAACAGCAGACCCTCTTCTCGGGCATCCAGCATCATATCTCTAGAAGATCCTGAAGGTTCAAATACAGATCTGAATGAAGCAAATATTTGTCATGTCCATCCTGAAGCCCATCTGGGAAACCAGCAACCTTTAATGGCGAGTAACTCCAGTCCTAAGCTTGCTCTGAAAGGGATTGGGCAAAGGACGCTGAGTAGGACTTTGTTACCTAAAATGAAAGCTTCTGAGAAGGACAAAGACAAAGTAAAGGCGAAAGGTAAAACAGATAAAGATAAAACAACAAAACGGTCTTCGGGTGTTGAGCAAAACCGGAATGTGGACGAACAAAATGAAACCAGGGCTGAACCTTCGACAATGACTGAAGGTAAAAAATCAAGTTTGATTCCCAAAGGAACCAAGAGCCATAGCAACACTAAGAAAGAAGTGTCTTCACAGAGCAGTATACCCAAACCGGGGCACACCAGTAAAGTCTCGGGGGTGATAAAGAACTCAGTTGCACTCCCTGGTGGAAAAGTGGAGAATTCTCGTGCTTTCAGAACTGGAGGTTCTTTATTGGCGTACAAATGCTCAATGGAGAACAAGAATTTTAACTCCGCTACTAGTTTGGTGGAAGGACGATGCAGTCACAACACTTCCACTAGTATTGCTCAGACCAGCAACGTGAACAACATCCAGCTTCCTCAAACACAGCACAGCCACCCCAACACGGCTACAGTCGCCCCCTTCATGTACAGGTCAGTCATTTGGGTTGAGAGTTCAAATGCTATTTAAACTTATCTAAAATATATGGACAGAAGTTTGTGGAAACCTGACCATAAGATACATATGTACTTTATAAACATCCTATTCTAAATTCAGTCTGTTATAAGAATCTCCACTCCTCTGGGAAGATGTTCCACTAGATTTTGGAGTGTACTTGTGGAGATTTGTGCTCATTCAGCCACAAGGGTGTTAGTAAAGTCAGGTCAAAGTCAAGTCAAGAAGCTTTTATTGTTATTTCATCCACGAATAGCTGACGCAGTACACAGTGAAATGAAACATGCAACGTACAGTACAAGACAATACAAACCAAAACAGTACAGGACAGATACATAAAATAGCACCAACCAGTATGCATTCTGTATGATATGTTATACAGTACAATGTGCAACACTATATAACATATTATACTGGTTATGTTATAACATAGGTACTAATGTAGGTGAGGAGGCCTGGGGTGCAGTCAGTGTTCCAATTCATCCCAAAGGTGTTCAGTAGGACTATGGTCAGAGCTCTTTGTCAGGAGATCTTTCACTCCAACCAATGTAAAGCAAATCTTCATGGAGCAGGAGTTGTGCACTGCACAGGTTTGGGTCTCCTAGTTCAGATGAAGGGAAAATTTCATTCTAACGCATCCAAAGACACTGTATACAGTTGTGCGCATCCATCTTTGTGGTGTGTCCAACATTGTTTGGAGAAGAACCGCATATGGCTGGTGTCCGAATACTTTTGCCCATATAGTGTATGACTGAGTAAATGTAAAAGTCCAAAAACAGCCCAGACTTTGCCCAATGCATTGCCCAACGCATTTTTTATATTCCCCTTTTTACAGGTTAAGTTCTGTATTATGAATATCAGCAGTAATATGTTTGATGCTTGTTTGTTTTTGTTAGTTTTGCAAAAATCCTTAATCAAGAACAACATGGTCATTACCATTCCAGACATATGCACATATATTTTCCCATCATTTTGTCAGTTACTTGCTGCTGACAGAATTTGGGGGAAAGTGAAAAAGAAAACAGAATAAAGCACTGTTTCCAAAAGCCCAATGTAAATAAAAATTTAAAAAGTGCAAATAGAATGAATAAAAATGTCAATACAAAAATCAATAAGCAAAATGGAAATATAGTAATATTTTAAATGATTTTATAATTTGCTATTGTGTGTTAATAGTGCTTATTTAAATATTCATAGATAATACATATGATAAAACTGCAGCAAACAAAATACAGACTATATTTAATATATAATAATCTATAATATAGATTTATTAAAAGTATAGAATTATTGGAAAAATTCTTTTTTTTGTACATTCAATTATTTATTCATGCACTACTAAGAGTAAAGGTTATACCTGAAAACAGTTTTTTAGCTATTTGCTAATGAATGGCTGAATACATCTATGTGTTTCTTGTGCATGGTAGGTCTCAGACAGATGTGGATAAATCTGGCATGAGTGAAGGAGGGGAATGGAACAAGGAGAGATCAAACCTTCGCAGCAAATCCATCCACACGTCTCTGGAAAGCCTGAAAGGTACAAAACAGTTAGCTCACTTTGATCAGATATTTATGTGCAAATTTGACAGAGATCTCAAATGACAGAACCACAAAACCTGACATCAGTCAGTCGTGTAATGCTGAGCTTTTCATTATTTAGCTCAACTGAGTAAAAAATAAAGCCACGTCATGATAGACACGGTTTTGGGATCACATGCTCTTTATGTTTGCCAGATGCCCTTATTCAGAGCGACTTACTATTAAACCATATATACAAAAGTATTGAGACACCTGTTTTTTCCAGCTTTTTGTTGTTCTTCTTCAAACTGTTATCACACAGTTGGAGGCACGCAATTGTAAAGGATGTTTTTTGACGCAGTGGCATAACATTTTCACTTCATTTAAACTATGAGACCCAAAACTTTTCCAGCATGGCAATGCCTTTGTGCACAAAGCCAGCTCCATTAAGATAAACTTTACATTGGTTGGAGTGGAAGATCTTGAGTGGCCTTCTATAGAACTCTGACCTCAATCCTATTGAACACCTTTGGGATGAATGTGAATGCTGACTGCACCCCAGACCTCCTCACCTTCTTACCTACACCCTTGTGGTGGAATGAGCAAAAATCTCCACAAGCACACTCCAAAATCTAGTGGAACATCTTCCCAAAAGAGTAGAGGTTAATATAAAGGCAAATGAGGATTAAATGTGGAATGGAATGCCAAAAGAGGACATACATATCTAATGGTCAGGTGTCTACAAACTTCTTTCTATATAGTGTATCGGATTTTTTGGTCAGTTTATTAGATGGTTAAGGGTTTTGCTCAGGAGCCAACCAGTGACAGCTTGGCAGGGATTTGAACTTGTGACCTTCTGAGAAGTTTTAAAAACAGAGCTACAATTTCCTCTTAGTAATTATTGTAGCCAGGGGTTGCTGTATATTTTAGCTAAGTATGTTTAGTTAGCCTGCTAAAAGCACAATACAATAATGTTACTGGACAAGATGTAGCATTAGATAAAGAGCCACATACCTGGCTAGCTTCTTACATAACTTGTGATGGAGATTCATTCTAATGGACCAATCATAACTTGAAGATAAGGCCTAGTCTAGTCTACCCAGGAGTCTTAAAGAACGTTGAAAAGTATGGGGTAGTATAATGTAATTTGTTCATAATTTAACAAATTACAGTACATAATTTGGCAAAACAGAGCAGTTTATATAGCCATAGTGTATAAACGTAACATTATATATGTATCTGGCAGCGGGCGTGTGGATGATTGCCGGTTCATGAGTGGAGGGTGGAACCGGACATGCTTTCAGTGGAACACACTAAAGACAGAAAAAAATGCGCTCTAACACTGAGACATCTAAACTCTGTCAACCGCTGGCAGGAGTAAGGCATCTCATAAGGTGGGAGAGGCGTACATACTGGCAGCGTCCCAACGTATCCTATCGCATATACGCTGCTACTGCCATGCGACAATTAGATATTTTTACAGTTTTGTCAGATAAGTGTATTCATCGTAAGATTGAAAAATCGCAGGAACCATCGAAACATGGGCATTGACTGCCTGTATATTCACTGAATATATCACTGGATTAGTAAGCCCAGATAAATGGGGACGGTTGCGTTTGGAAGGGCATCCAGCATAAAACATGTGCCAAATCGAACATGCGGATCACAAATACGGATGATCTGCTGTGGCGACCCCGAATGGGAAAAGCCGAAAGAAAGAAAGTAATTCAGAGATAACACCATAATTTGAATGAGGTCCTCAGGAGGGGTCTAGAACAAGATTTAGCAAAAATAAGTCTTCAGTGTGCATTTTCACGAATGGGACAGAGAGCGACGTTTTGCGTCAGCACTTTTAAAAGATGCCTTCAGTTCAAGTGACCCGTCTGATCTAAATTCTCCAGAAAGAACTGGGACTTTGGTTCATTGCGTGTCCTGCATTTAGCTGAGCAAATCCCACAGCGCTGGCGTCTCACTGGACACGGAGAGAAAAGGAGCTGATCTGCATGATAAAGGCTGTAGATGTCAGGGAGTTGCCAAGGCCAATCGGCCCGTGTGTATGTGTGTGTGAACCATGAGGTCATGCGAGGTCATGTTAGAGAGAAGGAATGCACTCGCAGTTTATTCTGTATGTGCAATAATTTGACCGAAGCCAGGCGTTAATTAGAGCGAGGCATAACTTGTACTGTATATGAGGTAGTGTGTGAGTATGGGTTTGAAGGCATGGAGGTCTTTTCTCTGTCTGATAGTCTTCTGTGAGCAGAGAAAGTCACCCTGCAGGGGAAGTGTGCTGGCACGGAAAATGGAACGCCACTTAGTTTAGCTTTTCCCCCCTCTTTCCCTCTATCTATCTCTCTCTCTCTCTCTCTCTCTCTCTCTCTTTTCCATGGAGGAAAGGAAAAGGGAGGACCATCCTTGCAAAAGCCTTTTCCACCAATCCCTTGTTTTTATTAAGAAAAAAAGGCAGCAAATGTGTCAGAAAACCCATCCGTTCCTCCCGGATGGGGCATAGAAGAGTGGAGTCAGAAGACACAAGATACCACAGACAAACAATACTCACACACTGAAAAGATCACTGATCTCAAGATGGAGTCTGAAATCCACAGCCTTAGAGAACCTGATCTTAAGGAACCAGGAACTGGAGACAGCATTTCTTGGAGCCCTGCACCTCCAAGCCCACCTGGCAGTCGAGGCATGTTGGAGATCTCGATGAAAAGTATCAAGGATGAAGATCCCAAATGGAGTACCTCGGCAGGATTTAAAGAAAGTTCCTGTGCAAGTCCATCAGAGGAGAAGAACTCAAGAGAGGACGCTAAGAAACTGAACAGGGAGTGTGAGGTCATGCACACACAAGGCCACATGTATCAGCTGCATCTGAGCCAACACACAGGTGCATGGGACAGCATTGCCCGTGTTAACCAGGAGATCCTTCTGACCATGCTGGATATTTACGAGAAATACAAGAGTAAGACGTTGCTCTAATGTGTACCGCCACACAATTTGTGTGTATTTGTCTGAGAACTTGTGGTCTTATCGTCCTGAAGTTGATTTTTCACCAATTTATGTTTGTTCTTTAACCTTGTGCAGTACTTCAAATTAAAGATTTGAGATGTTAAAGCCAAAAATCTTTAAGTGTGGTCAGTGCCAGTGTCCCAGGCTAGAAAAGCAAAGCTATCAGATATCAGTTAACAGGGAAATATAAATAAAAAGAGCACCCCCCACACACACTTTATAATCCAAGCTAATAATTGTTGATAGAATGCAGATAAAGAACTAAAACATTTAGCTGATTTGCTTTGGTGGCTTTAATTCAAGTCACGTTTATATAAAGTTCTAGTACTTTATTGTTTCTGATGCAACTCGTTTCCAGTTATTGTATGTCAAATATTTTACATAGTCTCAGGCAAATGATGACAATATTTTAAACAAATTTATAATCCAAAGGTGAGTCTTCAATGTTTCTCAGTAACATGACAAAAAAGGTTGAATTAGCTGCTATAGCTAAAGTGCTAACAGGAAATTATTAGTTTTAGGAGCATTCCACAGCATTAAACATAGCTACTGTATGAACTGATTAAAAAAAGTATGATTTGTCATTCTTTAATAAATAAACACTTTTAATCATTGACAAAGTGCGTAGAAAATACGGCACACCATCCTTAGTTTTAGTTCTGAGATTTTATCACTATTAGATTAAAACTATTTTAGATATATTAGATTTAAATTCTACTTTGGTCCGGTCTTTTCTCACCAGCTTGGATGGTTTAAAACAATATAATTTTGAGATTTTGTGGTAAAAAGTATTAACCAAACTTCCACTTCCACCAAAAAAAACCCCATTTCATTTAGACAAAATGTAATCTGTCTAAAACATAACTAGCTAATGGGTTTATTTTAAATCAGCAGCAAGCAAATAATACAGCTCTTGAAATTGTATCTTTTCGAGGAAAAAAAGGCCCCAACACCAGGCCAAATATTAACATTATTGCTAGCAACCAGAGCTAAAGTGTTGCTAGTGTCAGTTAATGCTAACTAGCCAACTAGAAGCAACTAGCATGATTACAACAGCTGAAATTTAATTAGCAAATAAAACAATAACTAGCCAGCAACGAGCATAATTTATTTAAGCCACATCGTGTGCAAGAACAATAGATAATGTTAACCAGCCAGCTACAATACTAGCAGTTAGCATTACTAGCAATTATATAATACTAAGATTAGCTAGTGCTATCCACAGGTAGCTAGTTATTCTACCAACAGACAGAGTCATTTATGTAAAAGGATTAGCAAGCTAAAGTAGATTTTAATGCTGGTATAGTAGTTTCTGTTGCTATTGTGCTTTTCACAGTAATATACTTTTGTCATAATTAAATGGAAAACAATGGTTTTGCTTCTCAGAAGAAATGATTTCTCTCTATCCCTCTTCCTCTGTCAGTTCCCCTCACGCTCCACAACAACTTTCTCTAGAGATGTGAGCAGGGTGGTAGCCAAATGCTAGCATTAGCTTGGTATTCTGAATAGACTTTTGTGTTTGTGTTAGTTTGCCAGAATGTACAAGTGGCCATTTGTCTTTCCTGAACATGCTTTTCACAGCATGTGTGCCCGTGTTTGTGTGTGTACAAGTGTGTGGTCGTCTGAGTTCTTTGTGGCCTCCTCATGTTCGCCAAGCGGCTCTTAATCCCAGCAGCCAAATCCCCACTTAGCCACCAGTACACAGTGCATGTTTATTTGCAGGAGTCTGATTCGTTCAGACTGGAGCTGATCCTGTTAGCATTAGTGTATTCACGCTAAAGCACAAAGCTCTTTTAACCAATCTTGGGAGATTGACCTCATATTTTCTTATTGGTTGCATTATTAAAGTATTCACAGCGCTTCACTTTTTCCACATTTTGTTGTTACTGCTTTATTACAAAATGGATTAAATTTATTATTTTCCTCAAAATTCTACAAACAATACCCCATAATGACAACATGAAAGAAGCATGTTTGAAATCTTTGCAAACGTATTAAAAAAATAAAATAATAAAAAAAATCACGTACATAAGAATATTTTGTTGAAGCTCCTTTGGCACCAATTACAGCCTCAAGTCTTTTTGAGTATAATGCTACAAGCTTGGCACATGTATTTTTGGGAGCTTCTCCCATTCTTCTTTGCAGAACCTCTCAAGCTCCATCAGGTTGGATAGGGAGCGTCGGTGCACAGCCATTTTCCTTCAGGTGCCTTTTGGCAAACTCCAGATGTGAGGTTATTTGCCTTTTACTGAGGAGTGGCTTCCGTCTGGCCACTTTACCATACAGGCCTGATTGGTGGAGAGCTGCAGAGATGGTTGTTCTTTTGGAAGGTTCCTCTTCTCTCCAAAAAGAAACGCTCGCACTTTTTCAGAGTGACCATCAGGTTCTTGGTCACCTCCTTGACTAAGGCTCTTGTCCTGGTGGTTCTAAAATTCTTCCATTTATGGATGATGGAGACCACTGTGCTCTTTGGGACTCCCCAAGTCTGTGCCTCAATAAAATCCTGTCTCGGAGGTCTACAGACAATTCCTTGCACTTCATGGCTTGGTTTGTGCTCTGACATGCACTGTTAACTGTGGGACCTCATATAGACAGGTGTGTGCCTTTTAAGATCATGTTCATTCAACTAATTTTATCACGGGTGGACTCCAATCAGGTTGTAGAAACATCTCAAAGATGATCAGTGGAAACAGGATGCACCTGTGCTCAATTTTGAGTGTCATGGCAAAGGCTTAATACTTATGTACATGTGGATTTTTTTTGGCTTTTTACTTTTTGGATGCATTGTAGCATTGTTCTGGTTTTGCCCTGGAACCTCAAAATGTTTTGTGGATATGTTTATGGAAAATTTTTAAAATTTTTCCATCTTACAGGTTAGAAAAAAGTGAAAGGGTCTTTCAATCCCAACTGGTTTGTCTCTCCAGGTGAAGATTCTGAGAGCAAGAGACTGCGGACAGTGAAGAATATTGCTGATTTAAGACAAAACCTAGAGGAAACCATGTCCAGCCTGAGACACGTCACTCATATCAGTCACAGGTAAGGCATACACATATTCTGTTCTAATAGTGTTCAAATATTGGTTGTATATTCGGAAATAGGAAATACCACCAATAGAAGCCAACAGTTCTATTCCTGGGTCATTTCTGTCTAATTTAATTGCACAGTAATCTACATTTGAATGAAACATTTTTTGCAATGTAGATCCACACAATTGCCTCAAGATTATTTAACCCATTCTTCTGGTCCAACATTTTTTATTTATTTTCCCATTTTGTACTTTAGTTCCAATCAGCAGTTAGTTCCCAATTACTTTTTGCTGCACAAAAATGAAGGAAAAAAACTAATAACAATGGCAAGATTGTTATTGAGATTGGGTTGGAAGATATTTTTACCGCATTCATCAGAAAAAATGCAGTTAAATTAAACTTATAGTGTTAAGAAATAAGACTGCAAAACTCAGCTAGTGCTTGTGCTCTCATTTCCAGGCCTGAATTCTATAAAGTCTTGTTGCTGCAAGATTTAATCAGATCACAAAACCTGGTCAATAGCAAACCGTTCAAGTCTTTGGTGACTTGTGTATGCTCTATATGTGCTATACGATTATAAGAATGAGACTGAATATCATGGCTGTATTGTGGTGGGGTATGGGGGGGTATGGAGATGTTTCAGAGTGCAATCTTCCTGAGGTGATGATAGCAAATTACAGTAAAGCCTACTGAGGCAATGTGGAGCCAGCAATGGAAATTTGAGCTGCATATGGTTTTATTTGCAGACTGTTGTCTTTTGTCTGATGGCAAAGCTTTAGCCTAAATTCTCCTAAAGATCACCCAGATTGAACCTATTAAAACAAAGCAGCTAATAGTGTCTGTTTCATGACATTCAGGTTATTTATAATGTTTTACGGTTTATATATGATGTCTGAAATCAGCTCCCACTAGAACATTTATAAGTTCAACACGCAGCTTAAAATATCTCGGTTAAATCCACCAGAAGTCTGAGAAGACAAAAAAAGCCATTTTCAGGATTCGCTTTTGCATTATTTCAGCACAAAATCTGTCTCTTGTTTCCCCCTTTTTTTGTTGGAGCTTAAGTTGCATACCATCATTTATTACACTAAGCGTCCATTGCAGTATATGAAAGTGGTTAATTTTCTGAGGTGCTGTGGTGGTACCTTTAATGTTACCTTTACTGTATCTATAACTGTATGTATGATGTATATGTATGTCATATGTGGTGTACCCATACCTCATGGACTTTAAAATATTGTTTTATTTGTTATGGATAAGAGGTTAAAGATTTTCTTCCATTTTTTAAGTCCATTTGACCAATTCCAGGCCACTAGTCAGCTGTCCCGGTCTTAATCCCCAGCAACTAAATGAAAAGATGGGAATGATGATGGGAATTTGGGCTGAATTTGAGCTCACAATCTCCACCCATAGAGTGAACGCTTCAACTCAGGGGTTTTTAAGTTGACTTGGCAACCATAGGGATGACACTTCCTGGTACTGGCAATTGCTTGGACACCTATAAAGGGCCAGGTCAATGTTATTTTCTTTTCTGCTTGATAATAGGATTCAATAAAATATTTGACTCTATTTGTAAAGGGATTTCTAATAAAAACAATAGTTGGTCATGTAAATAGTTGTTGTTCTGACACGTTTATGCTAATTTAACACAGGTTTACACACTCTTGGCATCCGGACAGTATAGAATGGTAGCCATGTTGGTTCAGTATTTACTCCAAATAAGTCTGCAGCCTTCCCTGCTCCAAAAAAACCCCAAACCATTAATCTTCCACCTCCAATTTTTGACTATGGAGGTGAGGCAGTCTGCTAACATTTATTTCTCCTGTTCACTCTCTTAAATAGTTTCTTCTATTGGAGACAAAAATGTCTAATTTGAACTCCTCTGTCCTCAGAACTGTCTTCCAGTCATTCACTGTCCAATTATTATGTGTTGTGTTGCAAAAACAATAAAAGACTAGGTGTTTCCAATATAAGGATGTCTATCATTGTTTTAAAAAGTATATTACATATTAAAATCCCTGCTGGTAAATTGTGTGGCGTAAGTTTACAGCAGTGTTCCCTTTGGCCTTAAGGGCTCATCTATCATCAAACTTTAAACAAGCTCCGTTAAAGTCGTTAAAATGGTGATGGGAATTTCCCCAAAGGGTAACAGCACTTTAACAAGAGCATAATTACAAAATAAAATTGCAAGAGAGCCAACAGCTCACTAGACTATCGTAGTGTTTCTCAAAGCAGTCCAAGGGTGACACAAGTTCAACACAATCTTAGCTCAGGGTACCGTTTTTGCAGTTTTAAAACCTACAGTAAATAAAAAAAAATGACTGCATCAATGAAATCTGTGGTTTATTTGTATTTATTGTCATTAATACTTTTAATAATAACATATAATTGCATCTTTAGTGAGCAGTAGTTCAGCAGCTTCTCCCTGTCATGTTGCCTAATAGGTAAGGGACAATTAAGAGGTTTAGCTCAGCAGGAATATAGCTAACTTTAGGTACGAGATCAACTTTCTCTTCATCTAATGATTGTGTTTTCTTCTCGTAATGTAACAGCACTGGATATTTTCTCATCTGGATATGAAGTGTTATGCTTCAGTGCCTTTAAATTTCTCAAGGCAATGTCTACAATATAGATGTATACCAGACATGTAAGAGAAATGTGGTGTTTTCCTACATTTAGCTTTAGTTGCCCAGTTTTAGTATATGTGTGTCCGTTGTAACTTTTCTACAATTGTAGCCTCAAGGTTTGTTGTACTGTGAATTTTGAGGAACTTTTCTGGTTACTGTGGTTCTAAAGAGTAGTTATTTGAGTAAGCTAGCATATTTTTATCCGCCTGAACCAGTCTATACATTCTCCCCTCACAAGTCATTTTGCCCTCAAACTTGCTGCTGACTTGATGTTTGTGTTTGTTTTTCGCACTATTCATCTTGAGATCATTCTTTTGAAAATGACTCGATCCAGTCAACTTTAATAAAATACAGTTGATTCTATTTCAAAGTAAGGTCATTTTAGCTTTATCTGCATCTTTTAACTTTAGTTACTATAGAATATGTAATACAGTAGCATTAAAAAAGTTTTAGGCAAGAGTTACCATATTTTCCGGACTATAAGCCGCTACTTTTTTCCCACGCTTTGAACCCCGCGGCTTAAACAATGAAGCGGCTAATTTATGGATTTTTTCCTGGGTTTTTCCCGGTTTCACAAACTTCAAGCCAAAAAACTGAGCCCCATAACATTAGACCAATGAAATTGCCGAACGGGTTCAGCTGAACCAATGAAACTCTTTATATCAAATTAGATCGCTCCCACTGAATCGGGCTGCACCACATCATAAATATGGATGATGTTCCTCTGACGTTTGAACTGCCGCTCACTCGGACTGTCTACAGGAAATGCGAATCATTCGTCACGCTGAAAACAACGGGGCATGAAAAAACACACTTCACCTGTGTTCTGAGCTGCACGGCATCGGGAGAAAAGCCTCACCGATAGTGGTTTTCAAACGCACGACGATGCCAAAAGAAAAACTCTCGAGAGAAATTGTTGTGAAAGGAAGGAGGAAGACCGTGAACAATGACTTTCTTGGTAGGCTACTGTTTAGATACAAGCCGTGTAACAGACACTGTCTTTCGTTAAAGCCTGTGTAAAGTTCATTAGTTTTAGTGTAGACAGGCTTATAGACAGGTTCGGTGTATTTATGTTCAAAATAAAAATCTTTGTTAAATTCAGTGGGTGTGGCTTATATTTGTGTGCGCTTAATAGTCCGGAAATTACGGTAACTCTAAGCACTTTGCATCATTAAATTAAAAAAGCTGCTTTGAGACAAAGTCCATTGTGAAAAGTGATATAGAAAAAAACTTGACTTCACTTCACTTCACTTGACTGATTAAACGTATTTGGCTGATGATGGAGTTGGGTAGGTCATTCCACCAAGAGGGTAAGGTGAAATTTACATGTGGTACCCTACGTAGTCATGTTTTCAACTCATCCAACTGTTTATTTCCCTCTAGTGGAAGTTTGGTAGAAGTTTGGCCGATCTATGACTTCAACAGGGCAGCAATAAAACGGCTTTTTCTTACAAGATCACAGCAAAACCAGAAGAATACGCTCCATTGTAGCATTCGTGAGAACCGTTCCATCATGAGTTTGTCTCTAAATTTGCCCAGGGAGGGGAGTTGCCGTGATTGACATTGAGAGCTGTTTCAAAGATGGACCGGGTGGTTTTTTTTCTTCGTTTCTACTGTAGCGAGCTTGATGCATGTCTTGGGTCTTTGGAGGCATGAAATCGGCTGGTGAACCCCCTGTCGTTTGCAAACTCCCGAATTAAAAGCAAGCTCTTGATTCTCAAGTCAATTAAAAGAAGGAAACTGAAGCCCTGGCCTGGTGGGGTGCTCATTTAGGCCAGGAAACACTGTCATTGCCTTTTGGGGTTTTGTTTCTTGCTTTCTTTATGTCTCACTCTGTCACAGCAAATCCCTGTGGTTTACATGAAAGCTGATTGGCTTTATATATATGTGTGTGTGTGTGTGTGTGTGTGTGTGTGTGTGTGTGTGTGTGTGTGTGTGCCACCCCTGCCTCCCCTTCAGTACCCTGCAGACGACTTTTGATGCCTGTATAACCACAGAGATCAGCACCAAGGGCTCACTCGGCCTCACGCCCTGCCCTGTCTCGGCTTCTCCATGGCGACAGAGTGCATCCAGCCCGCGTCTACAGGCAGGCGACGCCCCCTCGTTAGATAGCGGATATAGCAACACGGGGGTGATGTTGGAGGGCATGACAACAGACAGTGCAGGTTACGTGAGCGATGGCGACATCCTGGGAAAGAGTGTCAGAATGGACAGCGCCACCAGCGGGTGAGTGCACACAAGTGCCTTTAAACTGATTGTATGAGTGTGAATTGTGTATGAAAAACATTATAAATTATAATAATCGGAAAAATAAGAAATGAATACAGCAGAATAGCTGTATTACTGATGACAGTGCAAGTCATGGCCCAAATGTCTTTTGGAGATCATGCAGTGGGAAAAAGATGGTTCTGGTTCTCTTTTGCTATTGTCACTTCTGGATTTTCTTTTATGGATCTAAATCTGAAACATATTTGGTGCATGCTGTGTAGACCTGATCTTCACCATGAACCATATTTTCTTTTTGAACATCCTATTCCAGTAAAAACCTCCACTCTCCTCTTCTGCAAAGTCTTTCCACTCAATTTTGGAGCATGGCTGTGAGGATCTGCCCATAATCTGCCTTAAGAGCATTTGTAAGATTAGGCAGTGAGAAGGTCTGGGGTGCAGTCAATGTTTCAGTTCATCTCAAAGACATTCAGTAGGGTTGAGGTCAGAGAGGTGTGCACTGACCTAAACTAAACCAGAGGGAATTTCGGCTTTTTTAATGCTTCTACGTAATGAGGCTTTTTTTAAACAATACTATGGCAACGTTTTTTTTTGTGTGGGGGCAGCACTTGTGGTGGTGGTTGCCAGGTTTCCACAAACCTTTGCCCATATATTGTGCCTCTAGTTTCTGTAAAGTAAAAATGTTCAAAACTCTTCTACAAAGAAAATTGTATAAATTAAAGTAATTAATTTTTTTTATACTCTAAAACATGCTTGAAAGAGCAGTGTGGCTTAAATATTAATATTAAATATTTATGTAAATATAAAATTTCTCCAATGTATTTTATTGTACAAGGAAAAATCTAGTTGTATTAACATGGCAATAATAATATAAATTATTTAAATACATCAATAGATTACATTTTACCCTTGGAATATAGTTGTGAGAGTGAAGGCATGGATGGATGGATGGTGGACAAATAGTCGAATGGAGGGATGAATGAATGGATGGGTGGATAGATGGACAACTGATTGGATGGATGGATGGATGGATGGATGGATGGATGGATGGTGAACAAATATACAAATGGATGGATGGAGGGACAGATGAGCAGAGGGATGGGGCAGACAGATAAATGGACTGATGGCTGGCCAAATAGTTGAATGGACATATGGAAGGATGGATGGACAAATGGTTAAATGGACAGATGGATGGACGGATGGATGTATATATGGATGGATGGACAGATGAATAGATGGATGGATAAACTAATGTCAATGTAAATTTATGAAACATATGATCTTCTGGGTTTTTTTTTTGAGAAACTCACACAGGAAGCCGGACCACAGGTCGATCTTTCAAACATACATTCTTTGAGCTGTCATTCCTGGTGTGAAAAACCATCTGCGTTGTGAAAGCGAGGTCCATGAAGGTAATGCAGGTCCAAGAGAGTTTTTGAGCAAAATATTTGCTTGACTCTCTAAACCTTGATTTTGAACCATGAGCTGATGCTCATTTCTTTCAGCATGTAGTGCATACAAACATCAGGAAATAAGAAAGGTTTCTAAGGGTGAGTGGAAAACTATAGAAACATGCACTGCTTCTTACCAGCCTCTAGATGGCTCTAGATGTATGTTTTTGCCACCAAGTGCTGCTTTATATTAATTCTTTATTTTAGCTGTAGTTTTTCATGACCGTTGACGTCAACACCGTACGCAGTTTTTATGGAGTATACAAAATTTTAAGTTCAAGTCAGGCTTATTATACCTTTAAGCTCAGTAACACACCGAGCCAAGCCTGCAGTATGTGTGGATGCGGTTTGATCCACCCTAAACGGGTACCTTGCCCTGAGCCGTGGTTCTTTAGCATGTGTGTAATTATCGAGCGTGCATGCCAGCTTTGTTTTCACACTTACTCTGCTGTGGCTTTTTTGTTCATGAGTGCCACCGGGAGCCTCTCCCTTGTTCGGAGCTCGGCTGTCCTGAAAATATGGGAGCTTTTGAGCTCTAGAGTTGCAGAATTTGCACCAAATTAATTCCCCTTTATTATATTCCTGCACATTTTATATTCCATAAGGTAGGTATGATAAATACTATTAAAGATATGACCTTCATGAATCACTGCTACATTTTTACTGAAAATAACAGGATTTGAAACACACACACACACACACACACACACACACACCCCTAACATCTAGCTATCTGTTACAGGCTCATGTGAATTATAGCCTGAATTTCTTTTGATTCAGAGTCCTGATTATTACAGTCTCAAGGATTTGATCCATGTCTTTGCATCCATGGTATAATTCTTTGTATGTAAGTATGTATAAGTATCTGTCTCAGAACCTCTCTATGCAGCAGAGTGTGACCTGACAACACAGAGGAAAGGTTATGAGAAATACTCTGGGTCGCATCCTCAGGGATCAGCGCAGCGAGGCAGTGACGAAGAGAAGCGAGAGAAGGCGCTGTCTCAATCCTGAACTATATGCACAAATTGTTTGCTTAGACAAAAGAAAATCAGCGTAATAACATAAACATTAATTCAAAATACGAAACAATCTGTGATTTTTCCCTCAGAGCTTTTAGACGTGTTTGAATGCTGAAGGATTTCAACAATTTCTCAAATTTAAAGAACAAAGTTTTGCAGTGCTAAGAGTTTGGAGTGTAATGATACACTCGGCTATGATTAGATTTCTAATACTGGCCTCATGATTCAATTGAATTTGATTTGCCGAATATTTAGAACAAACTTTTACAGAAGAAACCAAAAATCACAATGAATAGATGTTTTTGGTACGACGGCGTTTTAGTGGCGAGTAAAAAAAAAAAAAACATTATGAGAATGAAGTCAGAGCAATACGAGAATTAGGTCAAAATATTTTGTGAATAATATCGAAATTACGAGAATAAAGTCGAGATATTTAGAGAAAAAGATTAATCTGAGACTTGTGAGAAACGTTTAGCTGTTTTGCATAAAACGGATGTTGAGGTTTGATTGAATCCTACTTTATGTTAGGATTTAAAAATCAGGAAATTCTTTGGCCCTTTCCTGCATCAGCACGGAGTTATAATTAGTAAACGGGCACTGCAGCGGTTCTGTAGGAAACGTAAATTATTGAGAAGAAAAAACATTGTGGAAATTGCTTCTTTTGTGCAGTCTGAAATTGTGCCCAGTGGTTGAATCCAAGGATATTGATTATTACATTTGCATGCTTTTCAAAAAGGAGATATTTCTCAAGAAACAACAACAACTATGAGGATAATGGTCAAAGAAATCGACCATAAAAGAGTTGAACACCGGCACGACTGATGCTTTATTCTCGTGAGTTTGCTTTTTTTCTCAAAATATTACGACTTTATTTTTTATTATTAACAAAGAAATTGATCAATTCTCTTTCCTGAAGAGAACTATCCATCAAAACTTAATGAGGTCCATAAAATAAATATTCAGCAGAGATTTCTACTGAGACAGTAAGAAATACCAAATCCACACTTAGAACCTACTTCATAAAACCAATAACAGCTCTACAAGACTAAGAAACTGAGTGGAAACAAGTGTTCAGTCATGAACAGACAGACGTATAAACCCCAGATATGGCACATATCCCCTATGACATCATCATCCTGGCAGCGCTGACTTTATTCATTATTATACACCGAATCTCCTTGTGAAAATCCAGATGTCCTGGTTTTTACAGAGACAGACAGGGTGACTGTATTACCTTTATACCACAGCGCCGTCTCGCTTCTGATTGGCCAGACGGTGTTGATTTATTTTTTTGTAACAGCAGCACTGCACTTGTTGTAATATGTTATAAAAATTCTAAATTGACAGGAACATGTATCATTTATGTAAGGAGTCTAATGTTAAGCACTTCGAAACTGTCAGTAGGTTTTCCACCATGAGGAAGTCTTCAGGTCTCAGGTGCATTGTGGTTTCTCTTAAATATGACAAGTTTTTCCATTTTTTTGTCTTGTTAACTTCAAAAGAAAGAAATTATGACTATTTACAGCTGCTTTTACATAATATAGTTTGATTAATATAACAAATGATCCATTCTAATGCCCTGCTTCTGGATAAAGTTCTATCCAATTGGCTGAGGATGGTTCTTGTGGAGGTTATTGTGGAGGGTTAAACCCAAGAACCATGAATTTGGAGAGTAATGTATATAAAAAAATTGTGCTACAATAGCTTGGTGTCTATTAGTAAACGGGCGATAACCTCAAAAATGTTGGAACTGTAATGATTGGGCTTTCGGTGTCTCCCAAATAAGGATCAGTTCACTTTTGAATCTGGTTCCTAACAAAGATTCTTCCTAATATCATCTCAGGAAGTTTTTCCCTTACCATCATCTACACTGGGTTGCTCATTTGGGATAAACTTAAAGGCACTAATTTATGGTGCTAAGATTTTTATTAGTAGTCTTTTCATTTGTGTAAAGCTTCTTTGGGACAAGTCCATTGTTAAAAGCCCTGAACAAATTAGACTAAATTAAATATAATATATACAGTGGAGGAGGCAGGTTTTTTTTTTACAGGGGTGGCCAGACAGGGGCCAAGAGTTACTCTGGGGTGGCACAGAAAATATAATTATGCAATATCTATGTGTGTATGTGTGTGTGTTTGTGTATGAAATTGTATGTATATATAATATATAATAATTTTATATAATTTCATTATCATTATCATATAGACATTATAAAAATTTTCCTAGATCAATATTTCTGAAATGATTTCCGTCTTTTAGGTCAAGTCAAGTTTATTTCTATGGCGCTTTTCACAACAGACATTGCCTCGAAGCAGCTTTACAGAATTTTTAACAATGCAATTACTCAAAAGGTGGGCAGGATTATAAAGGTTTAAAAATTGTTTTAGAGTATATTTGGGATAAAAAAAATTCATTTGTTGTTCTTTAGCGCCGCATTATTTTTTAGTAACTGAAACTTGACATTGCATCGGGTCAAATCGCTCAACTTTCACTAATTATTTTACCATAACAACACATCTTGAAGTGCTTTTAGTGTTATATACTTTGTATGTTCTTTATTGTCTTTATGATATACACATCAGTAAAATTCCTCAATGATTTATAGACAATATTTCAAAGCTTATATTTGAAAGGCAAAGATGGCCACTTTAGAACAGCCAATAAATCATTCATACATTTTTTCCATTGTGTTTTAGCCAAATCTATTCAGCATTTTTTTTTAGGTCATTAAGTTAAACATTTTCATACCGAAAATACCAATCTGCTGTAATCCAGCATCAAAATTCACAAACAATTCCCCTCCCTCAGTCCTCTTGACCTTTTGAACTGCAGTTAAATAAATGATGTAGGGTTGCCAGGTCAGGGCCAATGAATAACCCAGTTTTGTACGAGTCATGTTCCTGACTAACGAACATTCTCTGCTGCTGCTCCGTGAAAAGTTGGCAAACACATTCATGTTCTTAAAAACTGACGTTTACGGTTTACCATAATCGGAGGGGAAAATCCTGCCTGAATTTAAGGTTAAGAATAGCCAATGTTACATGTATTTTTTTTTTTCTCTCTGGTTTTTAAGAAAAGGGACTGATGGCAGATTTTTGACTCGGCTCCAACAGCACACTGCAACCTTGATGGAGATTAAGTTGATGTTTATTAAATAAACAGGCAGACAAGTGCAAATCAAAATCCAAAACCTTAAAGCTAAAACAAGCCTGCGTCAAACAATGGCCAAATGACATAAACTGGACAAAGAATACTGGACAAGAATGAAAATGCAGAAACCAAAATGAGATCAAAAACTAGAAAATTGAAACACTGTACAAAGTTAATTAGAGAACTAAATCAGCTGAGTTTATTACTTTACATTAAGATGAATGAGTGAAAGTATTGTGCTTGTGATGAGTGGGTAATTTTTTTTATTGAAAACAAGTGTGAGGGTGTATGTGAACATGCAAGTGTGTGCTGGGAGTTGGAGTCCAGGGCGGCCATGTTTGAAGGCTGCAGTGTTTGGTTGGATATTGAACTTGAGTCCATTAGTGACCTGATTATAGTTCTGAGTGTAGGCAGAGATAAAGGTTAAACCCTTAGTACTCATTTCTTTCCTTGTTATCTTGAGGTTCTGACTTCACTTTTAAGGGATTTTGATATTAAAAACTTGTTTCACAAAGGAAAATCTTTGTAATCAGGCTTGTAGATGTGTGTTAGTCAAAAAAAATTTGAATACTTACATCTTAAGAGGACAAGGTGAAGAATTATAATAAGAAGACAAATTATAATAGGTAACATTTCTGGACATCTGTATAAGTAGATTCTCAGATGTTAAACCTAACATCTAAAAGTTGATTGAATAAAAAATATCATTATGACACTGGAGACTCCTTCCAAAGATCTTCATATACAAAGAACACTTCATATACATTTTTTCGTAAAAACAAAACATCAGTTGTGTTACATGAGAAGTAGACCCACGGTTCTGCTGAGAGTGTGTGTGGAGTGAGGGTTCTCAAGGTGTGTGTGTGTAACTATTGAAAACTCTAGAACACCGAACCGCATCCATTATTTACATAGAATATTGAATACATTCAATAGTGTACGTCCTCCACCACTATTAGTCTTGAACCATGCGAGCGTTACTATGGAAACTAAAGTGTTGTAACGAGTGTGTTAATACAATTGTGTGACTTGCTTTTCTCATGGAGCTGTTACAATCGAAAAATTAATGAACAGAACAATTCTGACCAATCAGAATTCAGAAATTCAGTAGCAGCATGCTATAATGTGTAACAGGGCATCAGGAATCACTTTATTGCACAAGTCAGCCATTGATGTGTTTACATACACCTTGATGATTCATTAGCTGCATCTGTGTAGGAGGTCATAAATTATAATGTCATCATAAATATGACGTGTTGTTTGGACTTTTCCCTCCTTCGCAGATTAATCAGGTCTAGCCAGCGTTTAACGAAAACAAGTGAGCAGACAAACACGCACAGACACACACACACACACACACACACACACACACGTTTATTAAGTACCGGAGACGATCTGCTTTAGCCTCGAGTCATGGACATGATCACAAAAGGTGTGTGTTACAAGCTTCCTGTTTTACTTTGATAAGTCACTTCCTGTCATTTCACTTGAAGTACACCCTCATATCAGGATGCTTGTCATGTTTCAGACGAACTTAGACTCTATATGAGATTAGGGAGGGAAAAATAACACGAGTGTAATATAATGTGCACAGTGTCTGTTTCAGTTACTCACCGACTCGTGTACTCTCTCTTTCCCCGTCTAAGTGGATCTGCCTCAAGGGTGGATTTTGAGAACCCGTTTACAGCTGAATAGCACAGGCCTCTCTGGTCTATCCACCCATCCGTCAACTCCTCTTTTCATCCATCGTTCTACAGCCTTAAGGCTTTCCCTACTGTTCTGTGCTGCTGTACCTCAGCCCATTCCCCTTCTGTCTCTCTCTCGCCTTTTTTTTAACCACCTGTGCTTTTATTTGTTCATTCTTCTTTTTCATATTACAAAGGCCAAAGAAGGGATTGTAGTTAACATGTCACTCTCTTGTCTAGAATAGCAGCAGATGCTGGATGTTTGCCAGAACTATAACGTCATGTCCCATACATATCAGAGAAATGTGAATAAAATGCAAAGCAAATCTTGGTCATGTTTCAGAATACTATGTACACTTTATAGACAAATGTGTTGGTGGGCTTGACTTTTTCACCCATATGTGGGTTCTTCAGCAGTACCTGACTTTACTAACACCATTGTGGCTGAATGTGGCACAAATCTCCACAAGCAACACTCCAGAATCTCTTGGAACATCTTCGCAGAATAGAGGTTATCATAACTGCAAATGGGGACTAAATGTAGAATGGGATGTCCAAACACAGATCAAAATCTCATGGTCAGGTGTCCACAAACTTTGGTCCATTTAGTGTAAAGTGTTTAAGCTATAAACAAGAGTTCATGCTGATGGTATCCTGAGGCTGCAACCTAGTGAACCAGTGTTGATTTATTCCCTGATAGCCTCAAAGCATTTTTGTACGTCACTCTGGATAAAGGTGTCTGCTAAGTGCTGTAAATGTATACGGTACCAAAAATATCCTGGTGTATATTATCAAAATTTCACTTAGAAAACAAACCCTTTTTGATGTTCCTGCTTGGAAAAAAATCATCAAGGTTTGTAGGATTATAGAGGGTGAAGGAGGAGGCGTTTTGTAGTTAAGGCCAAAGGTTGTCAGAGTATTTATTTTGTTTGCATAAGATACCATTTCAATGTAATAGCTAAGAAAACAGATTTGTTTTAGCTTTCATTTACTAGGTCACATTTTCACAAGTTTCGCAAGTTTTTCACATGCTGGGGTTGGGTAGTATTTGGTGGCACTATGTTTTTGGAGTAGCCTTTCACAGGGTAAATGACATACTTTGAACACTTTGCTAATGTTTTTTCTCATTGCTCCCAAAAAAAGAAAACTGTTTACGGGCTTTTTTTGCTCAGATATACATTTTTAGTTTGATTCAAATTTTTTTAAGGATTCAGGTCTGGGTTTTGTGATGGACTACAGCAATAATTGTCCAGCTTGCAAGTGCCCAACGTAAACGTATTCACTGACGTCTGACTGACATGTGGTGTTTCCTCAGTATTTCTTGATAATTCTTCATTTTTCATAATGTCATCTATTTTATAAGTTTGCCAATATCTTTTCCAGCAAATCTATTCGACAACATAAGGCCGTCACTTCCACGTTTCACAGTTAGAATGCCGTTCTTTGGATCTCAAACTTTGTTTTTGAAAAATGCAAATTTTTAGAAATGGTTTCAATTGGTCCCTGGTGGTCTAGTGGTTAGGATTCGGTGCTCTCACCTCCGTGGCCCGGGTTCGATTCCTGGTCAGGGAACCAAACCCAGCCATTAGGGTTGCACAAGCCAGTGCACTCTTAGTGCCGGTCCCAAGCCCAGATAAATGGGTAGGGTTGCGTTAGGAAGGGTATCCAGCGGAAAAAACGTGCCAAATCGAACATGCGGATCACGAATATGAAAGATCTGCTGTGGCGACCCCTAATGGGAGAAGCCGAAAGAAAGTTTTTCAATTGCTAAGATGTTGTGCTGAGAGAACGCACTTGAGAAACAGTTTTGCGAGGAGAAAAAAATCCACATATAAAATATCGTTCACAAATGATTGGTCACTTTCTAAATAATAAAGAAAATAATAATATAATATAGCGAATATAATAATAAATGCAAATATGTTATAAACGATGCAAATTTTAACTTTTTTAAATCGATGAATCACATCATCACTGATATACAGAGGATTGTTAATAATCATAGATCTAATGAAATGCGTTCATTTTCTAAGATTCCATTCATTTTGTTGGAGCGAATTCTTGATAGTTGTGAAGAAGAAAAAAAATACCATTTGTGGCAGTCTGGAAAAATTGGATGTTGCTGTGGATAATGTTTATAGACCAAAATAATAAAACTAAAAAGAAATACAATTTTTAATAATAAAATAGTTTTTTTCTTCGCTTTCTTCCTCTTAAGTATTTTTTTTTTACCAAAACAACATAGAAATATAAAAACATTGAAATCCTAGGCACCCTACTTTGTAAAATCAGTCATTGTAGTTAAACACCTATCTATATCTATACCTTCGCTTCCTAAATGTGTCATGCTGTTGTCAAATTGTTAGATAGCTCATGCTTAAAACACATGCAAAGGAAAAAGAAAACACATTTCAGGTCACCAAAGTCTGCAAAAGGTTTTCCCAGGCCACTACATTATACGTATATAATGCCAATGACAACCGTGTCATGCCACTTGACCTCGCTTTAAACAGTTCAAGGTAAGCATTTGAGTGATTGCAACCTATGGAAAAGTCTCCATGATGTCAGGAAGAAACCGTCACAGCTTTCATGTGGCCAGCTGTGTGTCATTGCATCATGAATTCATGAATAATGGACTGCGCTGTTTATCCAGAGCAGATGTTTTTCGCTCATTGCCAGTGTCCAAGGGCATCTGGGTGATACCGAAAGGTGATAGCCGAATTTTGGACCCCCCTCTGCAGCCCCTATGGTACCTTAGTGAATTCATCTAGACATTGTCACTTTAATACAATAATGTGTTTTAAAAAATTGCATGAAATTTGTGAAAACATAGTTGTTATTTCACCTCCATTGTAGTGTATGTGCCCCAGGCTGAGTTCTGCTCTCCTGGCCTGGGATTATGTCGGATTATAAGATAATTGCTGACGTGCTCTTTAAATAGGAAGCGGGTTCGTATGCCAGGAGTTTGTGCAGCACACAGAAGACAGCTTGAAGTTAGTCAATATTTAGAAAGAGTGTGTTCCAAAGGCAGAGTAAATACGCGTGTTTATCGAGCAGCCTTGAATCGATACGTCGCACCACCCTCGGCATACAGAGTGTTTTTTTTTCTCTCCTTTACAGAGGAGACAGCAATAAAGTATTAGCAGGATAATTGCTGATCAAACGTGACATTGTGCCTGAATAAGTCTGGTAATAGATGTGTAATTAAACTAGTCTTAGAGAGGAACCGTGCATGGTGCAGAGCCCTTCTTGGACGGAAAAGTGAGGTGAGAGACTTAGCGTGTCTCGTGTTATTAAAAAACTTTATCGGTTATGATCTATTTCTAGTTTTAAAAACTTGCACTGTTGGATTTGTGAAAAATCTGTTGTCAGAACAAAGAAATAATATTGTAATGCTAATGTAAAATTTTGAGATATAGATAAAAGTGTGTGTGTGTGTGTGTGTGTGTGTGTGTGTGTGTGTGTGTGTGTGTGTAATGTTTTGTATATCATGTTTACATTTCACTCTTTATTGAGTGTGTGTGAAGTGTTGTGTATATAATGTTGCTCACACACTCGATTTATTTGTGTGTGTGTGTGTGTGTGTGTGTGTGTATGTGTGTGTGTGCCTGCATGTGCAGTGTACATCATGTTGTTGCTCACACTTCACTGTTTTTTTTATTGTGTGTCTGTGTGAAGTGTGAATTGTGAATTGTTCTGTGCATCATGTTGTTGCTCACACTTCTCCCTTTGTGTGTGTGTGTGTGTGTGTGTGTGTGTGTGTGTGTGTGTGTGTGTGTGTGTATGATATGTATATAAAATGTTATTGCAAATATATACAAATTGTCCCCACAAAGCTATATCAAAGTGTTTTGTATATCAGGTAGTTGCACACTTGATCACACTTTTATATTGTGTGTGTGTGTTTGTAGTTACGTGACAGACGGAGGGCAGAGTGTGTATACACTTCGGACACACAAACACTCCTCCACTCTCCTCCACTGTGAGAGCCGCACTGACATCGACAGGTAGGACTTGAGCTTTGACCTTTGTCCACTCAAGGTCACACACACCATTATAAACACTGCTACACTTTCTCACATTTAACTGCGTTACAATTTGAGTAAATGTAGTCATTTATTAGAGCTGATTTGAATATTAAGAACTGTTGTAGTGAATATTAATGAGGCTGTCATGAATTTTCATAAGTCGGTAATGAATGTGGGCATGGTGAAGTTCTTTTTTCACATAAATCGTGTGTTTCTTTTTGTAAGCAAATTTTTTCATATATTTACATAAATGCAAAAAATTATGTCCTGTTTATATACACTATATGGACAAAAGTATTAGGACACCTGACTTTTCCAGCCATATGTTCTTCCTCAAACTGTTACTACAAAGTCGAGGCTCACAATTGTTTACAATGTCTGTAAAGGTGAAGGAATAAAATGTTTCCGTAATTTGAACTAGGAGCCCCAAACCTGCATGACAATATCCCTGAGCACAAAACCAGCTCCATGAAGATATGCTTTACATGGTTGGAATGGAAGATCCCCTGCTTTAGAGCTCTTACCTCAACCCTACTGAACACCTGTGGGATGAATTGGAAAGTTGACTTCACTCCAGGCGTAATCACTTCACCTACATCAGTACCTGACTTTACCAACACTTTCATGGTTTAATGAACACTAATCTCTTCAAATCTAGTGGAACATCTTCCCAGAAAAGTGATGGTTAATATAAGGTTTGTCATATAGTGTTGTAGCTACAATAGTTAGCATTTTGGTACTTACTGTACTTTTGTTTCTTATTGTACAACTTCAAACATTTTGTAACTGCAGATCAACAGATAAAAAGCACATATATATATATATATTTTTTTTTTTTTTTTTTTTTTTTTACTTAACACACATCATCTTTAACTTCGTCTTCACAAGAAAACACAGTGTGTTCCCAGGGTCTGATCATAGCCAGTTCAGTCCTCTTGTTGCAGTGCGTCTTTTTGTAGTAACAGAGCCTCTATTGTTTCCCTAAAAATGTTTAATGACGCACACACACGCACATAATCATCAGCTTGAGTTTTTCCTCTTTTTGGTTCATAAACGTCTGACTTGGCCTTGTTATGTCTACATTTGTGTGTGTGTGCGTGTGTGCGTGTGCGCGCATGCTCGTGTGTGTACGTGTGTGTGTGTGTGTGTGTGTGTGTGTGTGTGTGTGTGTGTGTGTGCATGATTGCCCGGAGCATCTTTACCAAATAACAATCAACAATGTGCCCAAACCTCTTTTTCAGGAACAAACACACACACACACAATCAGCAGAAGTGAAACTAATTTGAGACAGTCGTCATATTCTTCATTATAAACTCACTGACGGAAAGAGATGAGATAAGGTCTGAGCAGATAAAATGATAGTAAGAGATAAAAAAGCATGAGGATCGGGGTATATGAAACACTCAGCTTTGTGTGTGTGTGTGTGTGTGTGTGTGTGTGTGTGTGTGTGTGTGTGTGTGTGTGTGTGTGTGTGTGCACATGCGCATGTGTGTGTATGCAGCGCAGGAGATCTGAAGGTTGTTTTATTAGAGAGATATCAGATCTTGAATGAATAATGAAAAGCTGAATGTTGATTTCATCGTGTTTTTCGTCGCCCTGAAGGATAAAGCACAAGACTACACTATATGGCCAAAAGTATCAGGACACCTGACATATGGAATTCTTCCTCAACCTGTTACCACATGGTTGGAGGCACACAGTTGTATCTGATGTTTAATTCAAATTTAATTTAAATGTAAATTTTTTACAAATTTTAAATTTAAATTTAAATTTCCCTTCTCTTGAACAAGGAGACCTGAACCTGTTCTAGCATGGCTATGCCTCTGTGCACAAAGCCAGCTCCATAAAGATATGCTTTGCATGTGTTGGAGTGGAAGATCTTGTGTGGCCTATTAAACACCTTTGGGATGAATTGGAACGCTGTCTGCACCACAGACCTCCTCACTGTACCAAAACCAGTAGAGCACATCAGGACAGAATGCTCTGTCATGTGTCTACCTTAATGCAAATACACTTGAGTCAATTGTTCAGTCCATGACCTTCAAACAACTTTTATAAATGACAACAATATTTATAAATTAACCCTTCAAAAACTGAAGACAAATGCTTTTTGTACACTGGCCAAATCAGACGTAGATTAATCATAGTGCCGAGCTAGCTGTAGCTTTGACTAGCTAGCCTTCTTATCCACAAGCTAATTTTCTCGCTAGCTGGTAATAAAGACATTCTAGGGATGAATGATTACATCGTGAAGTAACGTATATTTTAGCCTATGGTTAATAGCTAAACCAGTAATGAAAACGACCATAAATAAATTCACCACAGGAGGTAAAAACATTTCGCTGAAGGGATGTAGGGAAGACATGGGTTTGCTTTCGGCAGCTGTTACTTTGAATTTATGTAGGTGAAATTTCAATTCCAGAACATCTGTCTTGGGCGACGAGGTGGGTCAAGTGGTTAGAATCAGAGCAACTCCTTATTGGTAAATAGCTTTTTGTACCATTTTTCTCATTAGTTTCTTTCTGTTGGTTGGCATAAAAATGCTGCCTCATCCACCAACATGGACGATTTGTTCTCACTGTCTGATATAATTTTCATGTTAGCAATGTTGCTACTTCTGAAATTAGCTGATAGTGTTGCCCATAGTGGCGTTTTGGAGACAATGTGAGGTCTCTAAAAGTGAGATAGGCGCGATTGAGACGGGTTGTTCACATGGGGTATATCCAGAGAAGATTGCTGAGGATATGATGGAGCTGCCAGGCAGGAGAAATATAGGAAGGCCATGGAGGAGGTTTATGGATGTGGTGAGGGAAGACATGCAGGTGGATGGTTTAAAAGAGGCAGATGTAGAGGACAGAGTGATATTTAGATGGATGATGAAAGAAGAACAAGAAGTCGAAGATCTGTTGCCCTTGTGGTGCAAGTAACAGTTCATTTAAGATGTGTTCCAATGTTTTTGCAAGCTGAAAGAAGCAGAGATAGTCAAGGATGGGGGAAGAGTGTTAGGGTTTTGCGTTGGTTCTGAAACATTTCTAGACAAAACAATCTCTTCACAGGTCCCAATTGCTTGTGCTTTGAGGTGTGTTCCCTCAGCTTGAACTGATATCACACCCTAGACCTGTGTATTTTGGAGCATGAACACACACACACACACACACGCACGCACACCTTTATGTGATAAATATTTGTTTCTTTGGATTTGAGCACGAGTTCACTGCAATCCTAATAAGGACATTTTCTCCAAATTGTCCAGGTGTATTGTGGGAAGTATGTGCCCAGTATCTGTCAGTATGCGAGTGCTCCAGTCAGAGCAGAGATGCAGAGATGATCTAAGCCCTATTGAAATGCTGCTCCGGGGCAGGAATCCAGCGGTAATTCCTAAAGTTTCTGATATTGTGTATAATTTAAAGACCTGATTCTCAGAGAGCGGCCTAAGAGCAGGTGAGCTTATAAATCATTGGGGCTGTGTGAGGATCGTCCATCATCATCTCTTCTTTTCTTTACTCTTCTCATCGGATTTCATCCTCCTCGTCTCATCTTATTCTCTTCCCTTCTCAAATTTTCCTCTTCACTTCTCAAATTCTTATTTTCTCATATCATTTTATCTTCTAGTTTTCTCATCTTCTCATTTCATCATCTTCCTCTCATCTTTTTCACTTCTCTACTCTTCTTCTATTCCTCTATCACCTACCTCTTTTCTTTTCTTCTCTTTTTCTCTCTTCGTGTCGTTTGTCTTCTCGTTTTCTTCTCTTTTTCATCTTCTCTTTATTATTTGTTCTGCACTTCTCTGGTATTCTCTTTTCCTCTTTACTCTTGTCTCCTCTTTTCTTTTTCCTTCTCTTCCCATCTTTTTTTATTTTTCTCTTCTCTTCGTTTTTCTGATCTGCCCATCTCTTATCTTCTCTTTTTCTTTTTTTTCTTTTCATTTCCTTTTTCATTCGTTCTTGTCTTTTCTTTTTTGCTCTCCTTAATTTTTTTCCAACACAGGGACACTGAGTAAAATGTAAATAAAAACAGAATACAATTATTTGTAAAGCTCATAAACACATACCGTATTTTATTCACAATACAATATAAAACATATCACATATTTAAATTAAGAATACACTATTTCAAAGTAAAAAAATACAGGCATTTTAAATTTGATGACTGCAATAGGTTTTAAAAAAAGTTGGGACATGGCCATGTTTACCACCCTGCAGCATCACGTCTTCTGTCCATATACTTTTGGGAAGTGAGGAGGCCAGTTGCTAAATTTCTGAGAGCGGAATGTTGTCCCATGTGTCTGATACAGCACTGGCACATAAAGAATACATAACTCACATTATTTCCGTTTTATTTATTATCTGATTTTGAACGATGTGTTATTTTGGAAAAATTACCAGATTTTCTCCTACACATCTGTCTATGACTCACTCTTGATGCATGTCATGATGCCTCGGTCACATGTCTTACCTCCATCCGCTACCTTCTTAAAGGGGCTGCTCCGGCCGCTAACACATAATACATTACTGCTAAATTCAAACCACCAAGCTAGCAAAATGAACAAAAAACAACACAGTGGATTCACGTTTATTATTATATTTTTAAAAAATACCAGTTTTTATGCCTCTCGTATCATTTTATTTTGTTGTATTTATTCGCCACACTTAAAGGCCGGTCTGTGAAAATATTGTCTGACTGGTCCGTGGCGCAAAAAAGGTTGGGGAACGCTGTGATACAGGATTCTAGCTGCTCAACAGTTCTGGGTGTCCTTTGTTGTATTTTTTGTTTTATGATGCACCAAATGTTTTTAAATGGTGAAAGGTCTAGACTGCAGACAGGCCAGTTCAGCACCCACTGTTCTTGTACGAAGTCACGCTATTATAATAGTTTTCTGGATGAAACTACTTGTTGGTCTGAAACCTGTATATACTGTTTTAGCTTTCTTTGTTCTATTGTGAATAAAATATGGGTTTATGAGACTTGCAAATTATTGCATTCTGTTTTTACATTTTGCATAACTTTTTTGAAATTGGGGATGTACAGTTGTGTTCAAAATTATTCAACCCCAATGCTGTAAATGGTTTTAGAATTTAGTGTACATTTGTAATTGTATTCAGAATGAAATCCTACAAGGACTTCTTAAAGAACCATATGCAACTAAAATGACATCAATTAGTTTTGTAATACAGTAGTAAATGTTTCTTTTGTGAATTCTTCATTGACATAATTATTCAACCCCTTAAAGACTACCACTCTGAAGAACAGAGGTTCAATGAAGTGTTTTCAATCAGGTATTGAAAACACCTGTGGATATCAGGAGCAGCAATAAAGCCTAATAAGCACCAATTAGGCAGCTTTAAAATGACTGTGATACTCAGCTCCTTCTAGACATTTACTGGTGTGGTTACAAACATGGTGAGGTCAAGAGAATGGTCCAGGAAGACAAGAGAACAGGTGATTACTCTTCACAGGAAGGGCAATGGCTATAAGAAGATTGCAAAGATGTTAAACATACCAAGAGACACCATAGGAAGCATCATTCGCAAATTCAAGGCAAAGGGCACTGTTGAAACGCTACCTGGTCGTGGCAGAAAGAAGATGCTGACTTCGACTGCTGTGCGCTACCTGAAGCGTTCTCTACTCTTCTTCTATTCCTCTATCACCTACCTCTTTTCTTTTCCTTCTCTTCCCATCTTTTTTATTTTCTCTCTTCGTGTCGTTTGTCTTCTCGTTTTCTTCTCTTTTTCATCTTCTCTTTATTATTTGTTCTGCACTTCTCTGGTATTCTCTTTTCCTCTTTACTCTTGTCTCCTCTTTTCTTTTCCTTCTCTTCCCATCTTTTTTATTTTCTCTTCTCTTCGTTTTCTGATCTGCCCATCTCTTATCTTCTCTTTTCCTTTTTTTTCTTTTCATTTCCTTTTTCATTCGTTCTTGTCTTTTCTTTTTGCTCTCCTTAATTTTTTCCAACACAGGGACACTGAGTAAAATGTAAATAAAAACAGAATACAATTATTTGTAAAGCTCATAAACACATACCGTATTTTATTCACAATACAATATAAAACATATCACATATTTAAATTAAGAATACACTATTTCAAAGTAAAAAAATACAGGCATTTTAAATTTGATGACTGCAATAGGTTTTAAAAAAAGTTGGGACATGGCCATGTTTACCACCCTGCAGCATCACGTCTTCTGTCCATATACTTTTGGGAAGTGAGGAGGCCAGTTGCTAAATTTCTGAGGCGGAATGTTGTCCCATGTGTCTGATACAGCACTGGCACATAAAGAATACATAACTCACATTATTTCCGTTTTATTTATTATCTGATTTTGAACGATGTGTTATTTTGGAAAAATTACCAGATTTTCTCCTACACATGTGTCTATGACTCACTCTTGATGCATGTCATGATGCCTCGGTCACATGTCTTACCTCCATCCGCTACCTTCTTAAAGGGGCTGCTCCGGCCGCTAACACATAATACATTACTGCTAAATTCAAACCACCAAGCTAGCAAAATGAACAAAAAACAACACAGTGGATTCACGTTTATTATTATATTTTTAAAAAATACCAGTTTTTATGCCTCTCGTATCATTTTATTTTGTTGTATTTATTCGCCACACTTAAAGGCCGGTCTGTGAAAATATTGTCTGACTGGTCCGTGGCGCAAAAGGTTGGGGAACGCTGTGATACAGGATTCTAGCTGCTCAACAGTTCTGGGTGTCCTTTGTTGTATTTTTTGTTTTATGATGCACCAAATGTTTTTAAATGGTGAAAGGTCTAGACTGCAGACAGGCCAGTTCAGCACCCACTGTTCTTGTACGAAGTCACGCTATTATAATAGTTTTCTGGATGAAACTACTTGTTGGTCTGAAACCTGTATATACTGTTTTAGCTTTCTTTGTTCTATTGTGAATAAAATATGGGTTTATGAGACTTGCAAATTATTGCATTCTGTTTTTACATTTTGCATAACTTTTTTGAAATTGGGGATGTACAGTTGTGTTCAAAATTATTCAACCCCCAATGCTGTAAATGGTTTTAGGGAATTTAGTGTACATTTGTAATTGTATTCAGAATGAAATCCTACAAGGACTTCTTAAAGAACCATATGCAACTAAAATGACATCAATTAGTTTTGTAATACAGTAGTAAATGTTTCTTTTGTGAATTCTTCATTGACATAATTATTCAACCCCTTAAAGACTACCACTCTGAAGAACAGAGGTTCAATGAAGTGTTTTCAATCAGGTATTGAAAACACCTGTGGATATCAGGAGCAGCAATAAAGCCTAATAAGCACCAATTAGGCAGCTTTAAAATGACTGTGATACTCAGCTCCTTCTAGACATTTACTGGTGTGGTTACAAACATGGTGAGGTCAAGAGAATGGTCCAGGAAGACAAGAGAACAGGTGATTACTCTTCACAGGAAGGGCAATGGCTATAAGAAGATTGCAAAGATGTTAAACATACCAAGAGACACCATAGGAAGCATCATTCGCAAATTCAAGGCAAAGGGCACTGTTGAAACGCTACCTGGTCGTGGCAGAAAGAAGATGCTGACTTCGACTGCTGTGCGCTACCTGAAGCGTAGAGTGGAGAAAAGTCCCGTGTGACTGCTGAGGAACTGAGAAAAGATTTGTCAGATGTGGGTACTGAAGTTTCTGCTCAGACAATACGGCGCACCCTGCGTAATGAAGGCCTCCATGCCAGAACTCCCAGGCGCACCCCCTTGCTGTCCCCAAAGAATAAGAAGAGTCGACTGCAGTATGCCAAAAGTCATGTGGACAAACCACAGAAGTTTTGGGATAGTGTTCTGTGGACTGATGAAACAAAATTAGAACTGTTTGGGCCCATGGATCAACGCTATGTTTGGAGGAGGAAGAACAAGGCCTATGAAGAAAAGAACACCTTGCCTACTGTGAAGCATGGCGGGGGGTCAATCATGCTTTGGGGCTGTTTTGCTTCTGCAGGTACTGGGAAGCTTCAGCGTGTGCAAGGTACCATGAATTCTCTTCAGTACCAGGAGATATTGGATGACAATGTGATGCAGTCCGTCACAAACCTGAGGCTTGGAAGACGTTGGACCTTTCAACAGGACAATGATCCCAAGCATACCTCCAAGTCCACTAGAGCATGGTTGCAGATTAAAGGCTGGAACATTTTGAAGTGGCCATCGCAGTCACCAGACTTAAATCCGATTGAGAACCTCTGGTGGGACTTAAAGAAAGCAGTTGCAGTGCGCAAGCCTAAGAATGTGACTGAACTGGAGGCTTTTGCCCATGATGAATGGGCGAAGATACCCGTAGATCGCTGCAAGACACTTGTGTCAAGCTATGCTTCACGTTTAAAAGCTGTTATAACTGTAAAAGGATGTTGTACTAAGTACTAAGATTGAATGTCACTTGGGGGTTGAATAAAACTGATAATGATGTGAGCTCAGAAAAGACATTTGTGGTTATTTCATTATAAATGTTATGTTATATTTGTCTGACCTACACGTGCCTCTTTGATTTAATTGTAAGCAGGATGACTGAATGATCATAATCAATGTCAAACCGACCAAAACAATCAATTTCAGTGGGGGTTGAATAATTTTGAACACAACTGTATATACATTAAATAGTAATGGATAAAAACAGGAAATGCTGCTCTTCCTGTAGTGAAAACAGAACACTTGCTGTTTTTGGAAAATAATCAACTTTGGCATTATAACGGTTATAGCATGTTGGGCAACATCACACTACAACCCCAAGTGCCAGATGCAGGTGTATGTTGAGTGTTCAATGGATAATTCTTACCCTGATTTTAAACTAAAGACAGCACTTGTGTGTAGAAAAGATTTTTATTCTGTTTTTGATTTGATTCATTTTTTTTTATTGCAGTGTTTGATGTTATTTTGGTGGGGTGGTGCACTGGCGAGTGTAAACGCTATTAAGTGTTCACTTTGTAGTGTACGTGTATCCTTTTGTCCGGTAAACTGAGTACAACCCCTACAGCATAGGTTCATGTAACACAATGGAGTAAGGGATAGTTAGGATAATGTGTGTGTGTGTGTGTGTGTGTGTGTGTGTGTGTGTGTGTGTGTGTGTGTGTGTGTGTGAGAGAGAGAGTTGTCCATTTCTTTCTGTTTTAAGCTGTGAGTTAATTTCCTATTTTTAAATATGAAAAAATCAACTTCTGTGACATACACACTTACACTCATGCAAAACACACTCTAATACACACCAGCCATCACACACACACATTCTGAAATGACATCATATCTTGCATATGGTATCTGAATTCCTTTCTAACATCTTGTCCATATAGGGATGTTCATATTTCTGGACTTTGATATTATGTGTGTATGTGTGTGTGTGTGTGTGTGTGTGTGTGTGTGTGTGTGTGTGTGTGTGTTGGATCATATCCAGTCTGGGTGTATAGGGATTTGCCCCAGTTTTTTTTTCTTTCAGTCTTTTTTCCCAGACCCCTCAGTCAGTCAGACAGGAGCTCACGTTTCAGAAAAGTGTTTGAACACACACACACACACACACACACACACACACACACACACACAGTAGTTCCTTCAAAGCTTCTGTCAACAGCTATGGAAAGTAAATAGTCCCCTCCTGACACCAGCCACTAATGATCACATGATCATCTGATATTATCTACAGCAGTAGTTGCTTTGCACTGGTGACTGGAACGTTCCGAGTTCGAATCTCACAGCTGTCACTGAGCCACTATTGAACGTTCAAAGAAAGAACTGAAATGAACACTTACTCCAAATGGTATTGATTATTCCAAAAGTGTCAGGTGTCTGAGGTTTACTTCTGTTTTGCTAACATTCTACAGGATAATATTTCTGTTTTATACGTGACATATTTGCTTGCATATGGGAAGTAGTAGTTCAGTGGTTAAGGCTTTGGTTTTCTGATTGGAAGGTCAGGGGTTCAAGCCCCAGTATCACCAAGCTGCCACTCTTGGGCCCTTAAGCAAGGCCCTTAACACACTGTGTTAAAGGGGCCCTGTATCATGGCTGTCCCTGTCCTTACTCCAGGTTCCTAACATTGCTGAAATATGCGAAGAAAGAGTTTTACTGTAATGTGCATATAATAAGTAATAAGCACCTTTACCCTTTATGTACATCCATTTTTATTACGTTTTCAAGTCTTACAGTAAAATGTTTAGCGATTTAACCCCATCGCAGTTTTAAACCCACTCTGACGACCTGGTGTCCTTGTGAATGCTGTCATGATCTATGTCTTGGATCTTGCATTTAAATTATTTGCTAGTCAAGAAAACCAGATAACGGGCTGGAATAATAAGCCTACATGTGATATTAGACCATGCTAATTTGTGTAGTCAGTTGTGGACAATGTGTTATAAGTTGATATACTGCACTTACACATATACATACATGAAAGTGACTATCGTTACGTTTTTATAAGTAAAGGAAGATTAGAACATATTTTTGCGACCATTTATAATGCTGCATTGGACACTAGTGTATCTCATGCGTCACACTCACTGACACACACTTTCAGATACTTATTCACAAAGTAACTACATTCTCTACATGTTATAATAACCTCCACTCTTCTGGGAAGATGTTTCAATAGATCTTGGAGTGCACTTGTGGAGATTCAGCATGAGAGGGTCTGAGCTCTTTAGCAGGTCACTCAAAATCTTCCAATCCCACCCATGTAATGCATATTTTCATGGAGCTGGCTTTGTGAACAGGTTTGGGTCTTCTAGTTTAAATTAAGAGAGAATTTTATGCTACAGCATCCAAAAATAACAGATGTTCCAGTACTTTTGTGTACCTAAAAGCATGTTTTTGGGTAGTGTGTGTTTTCTGAAGGTGTGTATGGTTTTCTGTTTGTTTGATTTGATGAATTCAAGTGGGTTTTAAAACAGAGTGTGCTGTGGTTTTGTGGCAGGAATGTCATATGTGGAGTTTTCCGAAACTCCAATAAAATAAAAATAAATCAAAACAAAGCAATCGAAAAGGTAGTATTATGTGAAAAATATTTGATTTTTTTAGATGAAGAAAAGGAGGATTCGATAAACACTGAGAAAGCTACACTTATAGAAATAGAGCAATAGAACGAATGAGAAATGGGGAATAAAGAAATATAGAGCAAATGAAATGATGATGACAGAAGGAGTGGGAGAGGAAGTAGTGGCACAGAGAAGAAGAGTTTTTGGAATGGGGCAGGCACTGGAGGATGGGAAATGAGAGAAAGAACCAGAGCGTGGCAAAGAGGGCAAGTGTGTTTCAGGAAAAAAAATCGAGATAGAGGGTAAGAGGGATGGCAGGCTCTTCAGATCGAGTTGACATTAGCTGACCGCTTTCTCTGTCTCACGCTCCTGTGGCACCGGGGGACTGTCCTCATGCACGCACAGAGACACAGACACAGAAACACACACATACATACAGCGAGCGCTTCCGAAAAAAAAAAGAGATAGAGAGACAAAGAGAAACTGCAACACACAACTTCTCTCTGTCTGCATCTTTTCTATAGACGTGTGTTGGCCTTGATAGCGCACAACAACACCATTTACATTGTTCATACCACGGTACATTATCCTGGATGTCATGTTGTGGGGGCAAAATGTCTGATGACAGGTTTGTCTTTGTGAGACTTTAGTGTGGTCCCCACAAAGAAAATCTTTTTTTTTTTTTTTTTAACATATAAGCAAATAAATAAAAAAGCTGATTACTTTCTCTTTAGGTTCAAAACATTAATTAGCTCCATCAATAATTATATCAATAGAAGACCCTTATTAAGAAAGTAAGCCGAATCTGCATGGATTTGTTTATGTGACTCCCTGTCTGTCAATAGCAGGGTTTTCGAGATGTTTGTGAGCTCGTCCAGATGTAGCAAAAGTGGGTTAATGGAAACAGATTTTTGGAGTAAATAAGGATCTAGCGAGTCCTCTCCATTACTTCATGTGCTCGCCTGAATCTCATTTGATGACATCATCTTGTCACTCCTCTTTGTAATGTTATGATTTGTTTGTATTGAAACCTTTCAGCATCTGCACACAGAAGAAAGAAATCAGCAAGCAAGACATTCCGAATGTAGTTGTTCAGAGCCACCTTTTGCAAGCGTTAGCAATGATTTTAACGGGAAACATGAGATACAACACTGAGATAAACACTGAGATAAGTTTCTTAAGTTGTGATCACCAACCAAAAAAAGTGCTTGGGGAAAATATCTCGATTTAACAGGTACATGCATCATAACTATTTTGAAGCTCTGAGAGATTAATGATGCGATCAGATCCAGATGTGTTGTGGTGTGAGGGTGTGAGTCTGCTTGCAAGGGTGTGTGTGTGTGTGGGAGGGGTGACCCCTAAAGCTCTAATTGCCTGATGGAGCCTGGGGAAAAATGTCCTAAAGCTACTGTGACTGCTTTATAGAGAAGGAAGAGAGAGAGAGAGAGAGAGAGAGAGAGAGACAGAGACAGAGAAAGACAGAAAGAGAGATCTGGAGAGATTTTCAATTCAGTTCATTGCATTGTGTTTCCTTGGAGGTCAAGTTTTTTAGAAAAAGTCTTCCTATAGACAGAGGCTTTTTGTGTTGTAATTTGTCTTACAAACGCATCTTGAGCTTATTAGTGTTCAAACTGGGATAATGAAAACCACGCGAGATGGCACACACGGTCCGTGGTGTTGTTTTGCTCTGGATGAGTCGCAGCCCCGGCCGAACAGATTCTCCAGACGCCCCGAGCGCATTTGCACGTCTGTTGGTCACGCATCCGAAGATAAGGGCAACAAAACCAACTGAGAGAAGGAAGCCGACTTCCTCCCTGCGGCGAAACTCAGGACGGCACGAAAAAAGAGCAGCTCTGGAGGGGGGCTTAACAAACAGAGCACACCAGACCCCCTTTCTAAACAACTAGGAGAAAAAGAGATGGAGAGAATGAGGCAGTGTGACCCCCCTTATCTGTCATCAGCTGGAGGAAATGGCCTCTTCAGCTTGTTCCTGTCCCCCTGCTGATGCTTATTCTGAATGAGTGACAGCCAGGCGGAGGCATTTCAGAGCTCGTCATCAGTCAATTCGTAATCAGATTGAAATCTCGCAATGCAAATGATTAGCATTGTGTGGAGGGGTGGGAGTTTCATTTTTAGTTTTGTTGAAGAAAAGTAGTCAGTCGTTTGCTAATCTTATAAATGTTAACGATGTGATGCATTTATTTTAAAATAGTGTGCATCGGCTACAAGTTGGCATTTGTATTGTGATGCGTCATTTTTTAACATGCTTGCATCTGATTTATTTATATAGAATTATTAGAAGATGCAGTATACTTTTATTATTTTTAAAATAATTGTTATACGTAGATTGATTTCTCCTCGCTAGACTGTTTCTCGGGCAGCTGCTACGTGAATATGATGTGTAACACTACAGAGATCGAGGCGTGTCCTGAGAGTCACATGGAATATAGATTTACATGGCAGAGGTAGATCTGTGTCTTCCTGGGGACAGAACAAGAAAAGAACGTCTGGTTTTATTTAAACTTTTTTTCTTTCTTTCTTTTTTTTTTGCACTACAAAGGCCTGTTGTGAAAAGGCCATACATTATAAGTCAGTATGCACTTAAGTAAATTTATGATTTGCTGTTTGTCTGAACCAAAGAAATACACTATCTATACCATATTGAATTGCATAGCATTATTTTTTTCCATATTTTTTTATCGCACTGTGTAGAATCAAATCGAAGTTGAGTCGCACTGCATCATAATAGGGGTGAATCGTATCGCATCAGTAGCTGCTTCATATGTATTGATAATGTATAATATAGTTGGCTATACATTAAGATGTGAATCAATGCACATCCACATCCCCGTAATTTATATTTAACACATTAGCATTTATCTCTACCCTTCTGGAGTCTGCTTAATTCCCTTCATTCTAGCACAGGTTTATAGATCTGAATCTAAATTCTATTAAATCTGCTAAATGCTACAAAATTAAATCTGATCCAGTCTTCAAGTCACTTTTTTGTGGACAAAAAACCCCCAGGGGCTTCATTTTGGGTCACGATGGTGATGCAGTCGTTTGTTACTGTCACCTATCAAGTGGGTGGAAATTAAGCTGATGCTGGAACCCTAGGTGGCAGGGTGCTGCAGTGAGTAGGATTGCCGCCTCATAGCTCGAGGGTTCTTTTCTCAATCCTGAGCTCGGGTTACTGTCTGTGAAGTTTTTCCCTGTTCCCTTGTTCATGTGAGATTTCTTCCAAGTTCTCCAGATTAATTTAACCAACCAAAAACAACCTGGTAAGTAGTTCACCTAAAATAATTTATTCACAGTCCTATGTGTGAATGAATATTTGATTAGATGTATTTAAACCATGGCTTTTCCACTGTTAAATGCCTCCTGATCTGAGACATCGAAGGTCCAGACTCCAGTTTTGTGTGTCTGTGCAAAGCTCTTGATACAAGAGACAGTAGAAGGGTTTCACACTCTGGGCAGTGCTAATGAGCACCTTCAGACAATAGGCTTAATAACACTGAAGTGCCAGCCCACCCAGCTGCCTATTCATGTGCTAATATAGCAGAGACAGAGCAGGAATGAAGGAAGCCCCTCCACCCCCTGACCAAATCCAGTTGTAACATACTGTATGACTTGAAATACCTTGTGATTGTATGAACCTTGTTCCCCAGCAGATATAAGGTAGGTACGTTCTGTAAGAGCAAGTAAGCAAGTCACACGGTTACTGCAGACACCCATGTATTACTTATATTTGCATTTATTTATCGTTCCATTAGTCTCTTTTACTGGTGGCTACTTATGCAACAGATCGATTCTACAAAAAGCCTGGCAACATTTACAGCAGTGAGCCTTGGCAGATTTGTGGCAAAAGGTAATTGATTAAATGAAATGAACATGCTAAAGCCGGGAATTTTCATGACTTGGCAACAGGAGGTTCTTAACTGTTTGCAAGCTGTTCTTCAAACAAAAGGACTCGTGGACCAGTAAACAATGGTGAATGGTATAGGTGAAAGTTCACGTTTGGTTGTCTTTTCAAATAAATTCAACAGAAGATTTTATTGTTCTTTAGCATCCAAGTCTGCTAGGCTGCACTCTAGTTTTGGAGATTGGTTTTACAGTCTGGCCTAAAAGTATTGATTTCTTAAGCAAAATATTTAACCTGAACTACTATCAGAAATGGGAGCTTGGTGGTTTAGTACACTTTTGCCGCTACTGTCTGGGGTTCTCTCCATGCGTTGGGGTTTCTTCAGGTATGCATGTTTTTTTTTTTTCTGTGGTTCAGGTGTACTCTGGTTTCCTCCCCGGCCATTTATTGTGGGCTGTTTTTCAAAGGCCAATTTAAAATGATCTTTGGTGTGTGCGATTTTGTCTTGACAAGGTTTAATTCAGTTAAATTCCTTTTTTATTTGTACAGCACTTTTAACATGGTCTCAGAGCAGCTTCACAGAGATAACTCGGTAACAAATGTATGTGTTCCTTATAATTGTAAGTTTATCCCTAATGAGCGAGCCAGTGGTGAATGTGGCAAAGAAAAAAGTGTATGAGTGTGCATCAATCTTTACACGAGGACACGAGGAAGAATCTAAACTAGTGTTCAAAAGGTTGTGAGTTTCATTCCATTACCCAGCAAGACCATTATGCATAATTAGATCAGATAGGGTCTGTGTCTGATATGTGCCAAATACACACCTTTGGTTTTGTAGTAAGTGCTTTATTCTGCTCAGGGCCATTCGTATGTGTTAGTGTTAATGTTTTTTAACAAAACAACACATTCCACAATGACCACTGTTTAAAACACAAAGTCACAATATCGGACCACCATATGGAGCTTTCTTCTTCACCCAGTGACCATCACACTGTTAGTACGTGTTACAGGATGGATCAGTGTTTTGCTCCCACTGGTCATTTTTGAAATGATGCCACATGAAACCGTGCCACTGTAAACAGTGTCTCTTCCAAACAGTTTCCATATTCAAAAGAACAACGGGCCAAGCATGCAAATTTTACCTCCCCTTCCAAGAAGCGAGAGAACAAAAGTCTTTAAATAAGCACAGTGTGGAGTGAGACCTGTTGGAGTGGTAAAGAGAGAGCGAGAGAGACCGAGACAAAGCGTAGACAGGAACTTCTCCGGATTCCACACACTCATTCGGCACTCTGGAATCTCTGTCATTACACATGCTTGGCTAAGGAGGTTTGGACGCAAGCACTAGATTGTGTTTATGCTTGTGCGTATGTGTCCATGCCTGTTTGTGTTGTTTTATGATGGTAAAAAAAAACACATAACTCTGCTAAATATACAACAGTAACTGTTTGCATGTTCTGCCTGATTACATCCCGATGCCTTTTTTTTGTGTTTTGGTTTTTCCCCCTTCATGCTGGTTTGTCCTTTTAAAACAACTTTACATTCTTGGTCCATCTATTATTCCTTTCCAGTGTTTAAAATTCAAACCCAAAACTGCGTGCTGCTGCCGTAAACATTTCCACCCGAGCTCCGTCTCGAGCGTTTGTTGGTAATCCTACTCTCCCACTGACGCTCAGGGGAGTTTGACATTTGACCTTATGAAGTGACCCAGAAAACTCCTTTTTAGGTAGAAAAAAAGAGGCTTTGTAGAACAAACTAATTGGGCCGAGCTTTAGAGCCACACAGCTTAAATATTTACTAGTCCATACTTAGAAAAACATTCCATTACACAGATTTGAAAGAATTTTATGAAAGCACTCTTAAATAAATCAAAAAAGGGCATACATACACAACTCAGCATAGCAGTGGTATGTTCCTGCAATCGGAAAAGATGATCAGGAAGGTTGTGTATCTCGATAACTGAGGCCAATGTGATTCGTATCTCATTGCATAAGCAACGATACGATACATTAAACATACATACATTTATTTCTTCGGTTCAGACAGTCAGATCATAAATTTACTCAAGTGCCTTCTTACTTCTAAAGCATGGCCCTTTCAGAAACAGGCTTTTGTAGTGCAAAAAAAAAAAAAAGGAAAAAATTCAAATAAAACCAGATGATCCTGTTCTGTCTACAGGAAGATGCAGCTCTACCTCTGCCATGTTAATCTGGATTCTATGTGACTTTTAGGACACGTCTCGGTCTCCGTAGTGTTGTGAAACGTCATATTCACGTAGCAGCAGTGGTGCTGAGAGAATGCGCTCGAGAAACAGTTTAGCGAGAAGAAATCAATCTACGTATCGAAATTATTGGTCACTTTCTAATTAATAAAAGTATAGCACATTTATTAATAATTATATATAAATAAATACAAATATATATAAATAAATACAAATGCAAACGTGTATCAGATGGACCCCCCTTTTTTTAAATGGATGCATCACATTGTTAATGCTCACATGACAAATGTCCACCATCCAAGTGGCAAGAAAAATTTCCTACTTGTTTTGGGGAATCTCCAACACCAGAATGATGACTTACCTAATTGTCTATCATATCACTGTGTACATTTACATTTAAGAACGATAGTTTATGTATGTTTTAATACAAATCAATTTCAAGCATGACAGTAAATATGTCTTATGCACTATATACTGTATATGTAGGTACATTATGAATTTCAGAGGTAATGACTGATTTCCATAGTATTTATTTATGTCGTGTGATTCCCCTCCGTGTCTATTATGAGTCCAAGTGAAATTCATCTGCTGCAAATCCATGAATCCAATGTAAATGTAAAAAAATCTGGCCTCAAGTTGTGTAAAAAGGTCAGCAATTATAGTAATGGTCACTCAGCCTGGCAAAATGTCTGGCAGAAAGTACATGTTTTTGTTCTAATCCTAACCAAGAATCATATCTTCTCAATACGAGGTCATCGGCTGACGTAAATAATCATGTATTCAGTTTGGCAAATGTTTCCTTTTTGGAAATTGGAGGTGCAACTCTCTAAATACAATGTAAACCTTTTGTGTACTAATAGTATCAGATCCTTCACGGATGTGGACATAGTGATTATGAGGGATTTGTACTCCACCTTTTGCAGACAGGTTGCAAGTTTTCCTCCCTGGTTACTGGAAATCAAATCCACAACACAAACATCTGAAATGCAAAGTGATGTCAAAAACTAATCATGACACACAGGAAAGCTACATTCATTCAGACGACCAAGGGACCACAGGTCATTAGATTTCAATACAATCTGCCGTCTTCCAGCTACATAAACATCTAGACTTGGGCGTCAACGCTAGTCATTGCCAACCGATACAGGTTACTATAGCAACCAGCATCATGAAAGCCTATTGGCGATTTCATAGTACGTCGACTGGCGTTTTACATGTATAAACGTAGAGTTTTTGTTAACCTTTTTCTTTTAACGTGTCTTGAAGAATTCCGTTGTTGTTGTTTTTTTTCTATTCAAGAGTGACACATCATACTGCTATCTGTTTATTGTTTTGTTTATATATTCGTCAAGCATTCATTCATGAAACAAGTTCCTGTTATCACTTTCTACTTACCAAAAAAAGGTCACGTTACCCATAAAACGTAAAACCCTCCGTCCTGAAGGTTTTCCAGTGAACAAAAATTTTACAAATTTAGTTCTGAACATAAAGATACACTGGAGACTCCTTACAAAGTCCATATTCAGCTTCCTCACAGAAACTTAAACTTTCTTTTAGCTTCTCCCATTAGGGGTCGCCACAGCGGATCATCTGCATGTTTGATTTGGCACATGTTTTTACGCTGGATGCCCTTCATAACGCAACCCTCCCCATTTATCCAGGCTTGGGACCGGTACTGAGAGTGGCTGGGGTTTGTTCCCTCAAAGGGGATTGAACCCGGGCCGCAGCGGTGAGAGCGCCGCATCCTAACCACTAGACCACCAGGGGATTCAGCGTCCTCACATAATGCTGTTGAATCTCTTCATGCGGCTCTTTAGTTAGAAAAGTCCCGGTTATGAACGACAGCTTTATAATACAAACATGATCAACCGAATCAACAACTAATAACCAATAAGAACTTAGGAATTCATCCATGCTCGCCACACCTCCAGGTTGACATACTGTACAAACTGTTTTATTTTCTCTCCTTATCTGCATCATGTAAGAACCCGTTTGCCCCGAACCTGTACTGCCACTTTAGATTTATGTCAGGTGTAAAACTTGATGGCCACTGACTTATTTATCGCTGCTCAGTACATTTTATTGCAACGTACTCTCTTTCCAGATGTCACGCTGTCCGGAGAGTTGAACTGTAAACTTCAGGAAGTTTTTGTGATTTGAGTATTTTGCACTTGTCGCACTTTCTGGCAGCGGTTTTTATTTATTTATTTATGTATTATTTTTATTGATATTTTAAATCCATTGGTCAAATTATTAGGTCTTGCTGTTACACACTCACTGGATGTTTGATCAGGTGCTTTGTCCATTAGTTAGATGCATAAGTAATAAATGTATATATAAATCTGCTAGATATCCACGTTTGGGTTCGTGTTGTCTTCTCTATAGGATTCTGTGATTTATCCAACCCCATCAGATCCAAATCTGAATGAACTCTGCTAATTCTAAAATCAGATTACTTCTCTCTCTCTCTCTCTCTCTCTCTCTCTCTCTCTCTCTCTCTCTCTCTCTCTCTCTTTCAAGCCACACCCACCAACCTGTGGTTGGCTCCTGCTGGTGTGTGTGTGTGTGAGAGAGAGTGTCAAGGGAGGTTAGGTCTCTTGCTCTCGACTTCTCATTCTAGAGAGTGAGAGAGAGAGAGAAAGAAAAAGGCAAGAAGAGAGTGGACGAGACAGAGTATAGCGTAAGGGAGGGAGGGAAGTTGAAAGTGGAGTGGAGGTGAACTCATGAAGCTCCCCGGCATGCAGCTCAGCTTCAGCGGCCGTTCCACCGCCGTCTCTCCGGACTAGTGAGCAGGAATTTTCCTTTGTTCAGTGATTTATGAGGACGCTGTCCTTTGCCACGTGGGACTGTTGTAGTGTTTGTGTGTGTGTGTGTGTGTGTGTGCGTGCGTGTGTGTGTGTGTGTGCATGTGTGTGTGCGTGTGCGTGTGCAAAGAAAGATTGTGAGCGTGACTGATGGCAGTGTTTCATTGCATTTAAATACTTGCAACCGTTTTGTATTTACATCACAATACTGAATGTTAACTAGTGATTATTGACTACAGATGTGTGTGTACTGACTACTAAGAGCTGAGTACTGATATTACTAAGAGCTGAGTACTGTATATTACATGTGAATGACTGTATATTGAGTATGACATACTGAATACTGAGCACTGCAGATTATGCATGAATCAATGAAAGCTGTGTACAGACTACTGAGTACTGAATTTTGCATTTTGTATATCAAGCATGAATTGCTAAATGCTGAGTACTGAATACACACTACTGTGTGCTAATTACTGCATATTGTATGTTAGGCATGAATTACTGTATACTGAGTACAGACAACTGATGACAATATTACGAACTGCCTACTGAGTTCTGAATACTGCACACTGTAAATTAGGCATGAATTACTATATATTGAGTACCGAGTACGAACTACTGAGCACTAAATACTGCGTATTGAATATTAGGCATAAAATCCTGAATCCTGAGTACTGAATACACACTACTGAGCACTGAGTACTGCAAATTAGCCATAAATTATTGGATGGAGAGTACTAAATGCCACCAAAGTGGTGGGGAGTGGTGGCTCAGTGGTTAAGGCACTGGGTTGCTGATCAGAAGGTTGGAGGTTCAAACTCCGGTATCACCAAGCTGCGCAAGACCCTTTATCCTCTGAGCTCCAGGGGCACAGAATCATGGAGGACCCTAAACTCCGACTCCATCTTCTGAACAAGCAGGGATATGCGAAGAACATAATTTCACTGTGTATGTGACAAATAAAGGCTATTGTATTCTATGCAAACCAAGTACTGAATACTAAGTTTTGCATATGAAGGAACTACTAACTGAAATGGTACTGAAATGTGAGTACTGCATATTAAGTATAAATGACTAAACACTGAACTTTGTATTAAATACTTGAAAATAGAAAGCGCTGAATACTAAAAACAAAGCATTCTGAATACTAAGCGCTTCCTTCGCTTAAGGATGTTTGAAAGGTGTACAGTGAAGAACAGGGCTGGGAGAAATGACGATGATGGTGTGATATCGATATTGCATATCGATATTTACTTCATGTTGTGGGTACTATCAGGTGTCAGTACTTGTAAGAACTACATGGTTGCTCACTGTAATCAGTAACTGATTGCTTCAATGGTAGCATCTTAAACTTTTTAGAAATGGCTGCAAGTATTCTTGTGCAATGTCTCTGCAGTATTTTTGACCAAAAGTTTCCAAGACTTTTGATATATTGTTTGTATCACTAAAATGTCCTCAAGTAGTGTGGCATTTGTTTTGCCATGTGAGAGCATCGAAGGCACGTGCTCCTAGCGCCTCTGTTATTCATTCCCCTTTTGTTTAGCTTTGTTCCTCTGAGCCCATTGTAGTGCAGCTTCCAAAGTCGTGCCCTGATTCTCACCATGCGCACATTCAGAAAGGTTATTCAGGCCGTTTCTGGTCTAAAAGATGGCGATCGGTGCAGAAGTAATCAACCTCCCAGCCAAAGTAAACCAGACGGGGCAGTGTGGCTGGAACTTGCCGGATCTTTAATAACACTCTTTAACAAAGCAGCCCCCCTCCCCCGTTTCCTGTCCAATGGACTCCCCCGTTATGCTTTCACTAGATTTGACTTTAGGGCATGGCACTAATCCTGACTCCTGAGTGCTGGGGGAGGTAGGTGTGTTTTCCTGTGCGTCAGAATGCCACTGTATCTCACCACCTGTCTACTCTTATGTTGCAGAGTTCATTAATTTTCTGATTCATGATGATGTGTGTTATCGAGTAATGTCTTTTTTTCCCTTTACAAACAATAGTGGTCTGTCATGTTCATTTTAAAAGCTCAGATTTGCCATATTGGTTTGTATTGTTAACTGTTTATCCTGTCAGCTAACCTCTATATGTGAAGTCAGTAGTTTTCAGGAAATTCCCTCCTATGAGAGTTTATCTCTGTGTTCGAGACTTGAAAAGACTTCAAACAGAGTTTAAGATGTATTTTCATCTCAGGGTTTTCGAACACATACTTGAGGCTCGGCTGTTCTTAGGCTAGAGCGGCTAGACTTTATTGGCCATATTAGAAAGAGAGACAGACAGACAGACAGACAGATAGACAGGAGACGGACGGGATAAAAGAAAGAAGGGTGAATTGTTCAAATGTGTGTAAAATATACCACATTTTGGCCCACCTTTGGCATCTCTAAACCACCATAGCTTCCTCTCCAGTCTTCTGTCCTTTGTTCTTCCTTTTCACTTTGTAATGAAAAGATCAGGGTTTTTGTGTGTGTTAAAGATCGTTTTATTGAATGTGTTTTGTATTGCATTGTATGTGTTTTGTAATACAACTCTCAGTATAAGGACTACCACAGGCTTTTGTTTAAATAGTGGCCTTATTCTCAGTGTGTCTAAATGAATACCATTCACCATGTTCCAGTACAGTTTCCTCCACTAATATACTCCTAATGTGTGCTTCTGTTGATCCCAGTCTTACTTCCACCCTCACTGCTTTTGTTTGTGTCTGTAACACCTGACAGCACACCACACGTGATGGCTGCTGGACCCAAAACAAACTTGCATGCAAAGGGAAAAAAAAAGAAAGAAAGAAAAATCCCCGATGGGGACAGTATTTCTCCCAGCAGAAACAGGGAAGTCATGCAGATGTACTACTCTGCTGTTGGCTAATCGTAGCATTTTCCTTGACAGATGTCAGCCAAGAGCATTTTCTTCAAGAGATAATAAAAAAAATAGACATGATGGAAATTCACTACAGGCATGTTACTTCTTTCGAAAATGTTAATGTGTGAAATAAACCCTCAGTCTTGGGTTATGACTAAACAGCAAGGTTTGTTTGCTAATCCTTGGAACTTATTAGCTCAAAGTTTCAACACGTGGTGCTTTGAATACCTTTGACTAATGGATAGGATTAGCAGCTAGCGAAGCTGTTGACATAAGCTAACATTGTTATACGTTTAACCGCTTCAGTGGATGGATAACCAGCGTGTTCTTTAAGCTAGCATTTGGGTTAGCTACTAATTCACACCTTTTCCTGGCTTTCTCTGTGGTTGCGAGGCTTTATTTTATGGGATTTGGTGTAAAATAATGTTCTGCTTTATTTGAATGAGTTCTAAATATTGCACTTCATGAATTGGAAACAGCTGCCTTATAACTAGAGCTGTTCAACAATTGCCTAAACAATTTGGTTGATAAAAGTAGATCCAAGTATAGGTCTATATTATTCTGTAGAATAAGAGCTATGGCACACGACACCAGTTTAACATGTTCCGCTTGTAGACCCAGCATTTTTAACAATGAAACAACAATAATTACAGTAATTTGTAGCACATTTCTCTGGAATTCTTCGTTTTACATTTACGCCATTATCCAGACAGACTTACACTTATCTCTTTGAGGGTTAAGGGTCTTGTTTAAAAGCTCAGCTTGGTCTTGCTGGGGTTTGAACTCATGAACTCATAATGAAAAGTCCAAGGTTTTAAGGGAGGTGGTAGCTCAGTGTTTAAGGCTCTGGGTTACTGATCGGAAGGTCGGGGGTTCAATGCCCTGATATCGCCATGCTTTCACTGTTGGGGCCCCTGACCAGGGCATTTAACCTTCAATCATTCGGTGGTGCTGTATCAGGGCTGAACCTGTGCTCTGACACTAGTTCCTCTCTAATGTGTAAGGAAAGAATTTCACTGTACATGTGAAAGCTCCTTTCTTTTTTCTTTCTTTTAACCACTGAGCTACTCTTAATGTTCACGTCCATTCACACCACCATCTTGATTGGTCAGAGAGTGTTGATAAATTATATGAAACGAGGCCTGACTCCTGATACATGCATCCTGAACTTTAAATCCTTTTCCTGAATTTACAGACAGTTTTTTAGTCTCCTTCAAATTTCATATAGGTCAAGGTTTAAAATATCATTAAGCTACAAGAGTGTGAGAGAGGACTTAAATTTTTTACTACATAGTGCCAACACACTTTCATGTATAATGATATTTTCCATAATGAAATTTAATTAATAATAATGAAGCCATCCTAACAGGATATTGTGCTAGCAAGTAAAATTGCTGCCTTGTGGCTCCCAGGTCTCCGGTTCGACCCTGAGCTTGAGTTACTGTCTGTATGGAATTTCAGTGCATGCATTCCCCCCTGTATCAACACGGGTTTCCTCAGACTTCTCTGGCTTTCTGCCTCCTCTGTAAAATGAGCCAGTATTTGGATTGGCTACTTTAAATTGCCCTTAGATGTAAATGAGTATATGAATGTATGTGTGTGTTTACATTGTGCCACGTGATAGACTAGCAGAGAATACAAGCCAGTGTGCATCCCCACCTCAAACATTATGTTTCAGGGAAGCGCTTTACCACAGTACTGACCTTAATTATGTATGGAAAATGAACGACTAGATACATTGAAATGAAACATGAATTATGAGTAAAAATGTGGGATGCACCTGTTATAAATATTTAGCTGCACCCTCATAAATAGTTAGCTCAGTTATCTAATGAGACAATTACCACTTTCAGAGTCTATTAAGAAGAGTCTATTGTTAGAATATGGAAGATTCTGAAATAAAAGCATCTGAATGAGTTGATCTTTACATAACAAACTTCTCTATGGGTCAAATCAGGACTTTAGGACGTGATACCATGGACCATTCATCATCTGCCTGCATCTACCAGTGTGAATAAAAGCTTTCATCCAGAACAGAGACAGCACCTGTCCTGTTTGACAGGAGCTGTGGATTTTGCTGAGCATTTTACTGACAGGCTGGGTCTTGTAAAGCAAGCTGAGATGACACCGTGCTGAGTTAAGTGAATGGTTTTTGAAGGATTAAGACATGTCTAATGTCACAAGTATGTAGAAATGCAAGTCGTCAGTTCCCTTAAGCACGGGGGAAGTGGTAGCTTAGTAGATAAAACGCTGGGATTCTCCTCAGAAGGTTGTGAGTTCAAATACCACCACCTTCAAGCCGACACTGCTGGACCCTTGAGCAAGTATTTAACCCTCAACTGCTCAGTTATAATGTTGTCTGCCATATGCCATCAATTTCTATGCTCTTGTTGTTTTGGGTACGACATGTACATTTGCTGCACGTCATTGTAATAGGTCTTTTAACATGCAGACAATATTCAATAACTAGCTGGATTATTATTTATTTATTTATTTATTTTCCCTCCTTTTCTTTCAGCTGGGACGACAGCAGTTCAGTCAGCAGTGGGATCAGCGATGCTCTAGACACAGATGAACTCAACACCAGCTCGTCTCTCAGCTCCTTCGTCAACACTCCATCTGCTCCACGCCGGGACATAGAAGAGCAGGTGAGTGATGGACAAAACTCACTATTACAACCTGTCTAAGACTGGTTCTTCTAGATACAGACCTCAAACTAATACTTATAGACCACTAGCTGGTCCACACACACACTTTGTGTTGCACACACCTGGACTGAACCGCATGTGAATTTGAGATGACTGAATAAACAGCTTGAAAGCTGTAGAAAATTCATTTGGAGTGAAGACAGAATGTCAAATAGAGGGGATAAGTGTTCTGTCATGCAGGGATATACAGTGGTGGACTTTGTTACTGTACTTATTTAGCTTCCTCAGTCGTTCCTTTTATTTACGAGTGGATACAACTTAAATGGTAAAACACGCAGCAAGTCACCAATCAGGATCGAGTGCGCGCTGTGTTATGAACTAGTTTTGACTGGCGCTTTGTGGTATCTGCTTTCGCCACACCACCCGTGACCATATTTGCGCATTTTTTCGAAGTAGTTGAAAAGAAGGTTTTGGGCTCATGATCATTTAAATAGATATCAATCAGTGTTTGACTCATTAATATCATTCTATTAATAGATTGATGTGTTAAGAGTAACATTAGAGTCTTTTCACATCAATTGAGTTGATTAAGCAAAGACTCTGTGACAAAAATGATAATAGGAACATTATAGTCATAATAAATCATAGCACTTTGGATACTTAAGTACATTTGAAGGAGAATACTTTTGTACTTTTACTCAACTGAAAGTTCAAAGAGAGCACTATTTCTTTTACTGGAGTCATATTGTCCCCTACTGTATCTCTACTTTAAGTCAAGTACATTGTTTATGTCTACCCCAAGGGATATGGGATTTGATTGGTGTCAAATGCATCAAGTATCATCCTATTAAGTGTGTAATTAGTTAGTGTAGCTGGCGTTTTACTAACTTGTTGGTGCCTAACCAACATTCGACCAGATGTCGTCTTTTCTCAGACTCGTCCTCTTAACATGCATCCATCTGGTACATATAATACATGCAATAGAGCAAAGGAAAAAACACAGCACAGACATCACATCATGCCAGTTCGAGCGTTTAAAACCGAGTGTACATGAATAGTAATAAGAAACAGACGGCCATCATTGTCGCTTACAGTTCATAAAGTCTCAGCGGAAAGAAAACAAACGATCCGGATGGCTGCAAATCCAGCTCCTGGACAATTTAACTCCGAGTTCAATTGCCAGCCAAGGTCACTCCAAAACCTCAGAAGGTGGGGCAACAGCAGAGGTAATCCCCGATCACCAGACCAAAGTGGAGACTGTTGTAAACAAAAGACAGATTGTATTACACCTCTTTTTTTTTACACAGTTTTCCATTTAGCTTAGTCATTGTAATTGCTTACTGGTCAGTTCTTCCCTATCACATATCAGCCTCTAAGTTGGGCTGGTCAGGGCTTCCTTCAGGACTTGTAAAGCTTTGACTTCAACACTATGAACTTGCTTGGAGGAGAATGCTAAACAGACGTGGAAAGTAACGAGCTTTATTTTACACTAACGTTACTGTAATTAAGTAGGTTTTTTGTGTACTTCTAAATTATAGTTTTTAAAATCTGTAATTGTACTTTTACTCAAGTATGTTTAGTTTGAAGCATTGCACTTAACTTCATTTAAATTCATGTATGTTACTGAGTAAAAAATATAAATGCAGAAAAATAATGTAAGGGGAAAAAAACACCCCTTTGAAAAAGATTTGTCAATGCACAATTAAGCTAGCTTATTACCAGTGTCACAATTTTAATGTAATATGAAATTAATAAAAAGTGTTATATTTTAGAGTAGATCTGCTGATGTTGCATTAGATTTGAGCGTCCAATCACGCACTTTTGTTGAGAATGCGGTGCCCAGTCGAAACGTTTTGATTCGCTACTGCAGAAAAGGTCGGAGTTGTTCACTGTGTTCGCTCAATGTCTGCATTCTGAATCTGAATTAGCAATTTCTCTCAGTATCAAAAAGACATTATAACAAGAGATTTATCTGTTTATGCTGCGAGAGTGCATAATTAAAGGCATGGAGTCAATGCATTGACTGTAGTAAGCTACTTTTACTTGAGTAGGTTTTTAAACTGGTAACTTGTACTTAATTAATATTTTGTTGAAGTAACAGTACTTTTATTTGCGTAGAATCATTTATTACTCTTTCCACCTCTAATACTAACCAATCTATTCTTTATTCATACGTGTATATACATATTCCGAGTGTACAATGGAAATGTCCATACTGAGAGTAGACACATGATTATTATCTGGATTTCATACTCAGTTTGGTCTGAACGACTTTCAGCTGGAAACAATCACTCCAAGCTGGTTGAACTGGCTAATTAAAAGAGATAATTAGCAACTGGATAATGAGTAGAGATAATTCTGACTGATCACAAGCAATGCAACTTCATAGACAATTTGTTAAAAATAGGATGACATTAAGGTAATTAGAAAATGTAAACATTTAGGCAAGTAATGAGGAGGCTGGGGAATTACCAGCTGGCAAGGATGGTCGACCAGCGGGACCAGCTGGGGCTGTGTTTTGGCAGGAGGTTGCTGGTCAGAGTTTGCAGGCCCATTAGACCATTTCTTCACCATGTTTGCCTTTTAAGGCCATTTTTCAAGTTTGAATGCATTTCTGCTAACTCTAGCAATTAACTTTGCTAATCTTTTGCATTTACAATCTTAAAAGAAAATACCAATGAGCCATTTAGGAGCCAAAACTGTCAGCTGTTATCATCGAGCTGAGCCAAAATGATCTGACTCAGAATTCCCATCACCAAATCGAACGTCACTCGAAAGCAAGAAAACCACAAATCTGGACTCTTTGATTTCATTCCCCTAAAAAGTCCCAAAGAAATTACGTGTGGTCTCAGCTTCCATCTGTTTGCTGCTGGTTTTAGTTATCTCAGAATGATCACTATCGGAAACTTGATTTGGGTTTAGACGCAGGATAGGCATCATAAACCTTTAGCTGTTCTCAGTTTAATCTTTTAATGTAATCAGGATCGTCTCTGTTTGTTATTATATACAGTATAAATCTGGCTTTGATCTCACCCGAGGTGCCCGGAGGAGGTTTGGTGGTGGTGCTACTTATTAGATTATACGTTGGAAGGCTCTTATCAGCAACTGTGTCTGGTACTTATGCTGACTTTGCTGGCGTGACTCATTTGACTGGCTTACCTGCTTCCGTTATGAGGTCTGGGTAGGCCAGTGTATGCGGGTCTAATTGACTGATGCAGTGGAGACAAGCACAATCCATCTTTGTGTTGGTGTGGTATTTATTTGTGGCTGTTTTGTTTAGTCACAAGTCCAGATGCTTAGTAGGATGCCTAGCTGTAGCAAGATATATATATATAATCTTGCTACAGCTATATATATATACAGAATTTCCCAGCTTTACTGCAGTTCGAATCTTGCACCTCCAGTTTAAGAATTGCATTTGCAACATAACTAATTCGTTATTAGTTTAGCTGATTTTCCCACACGGTAGACCAAAAGAATTATAGCGAGTTGTTTTTATGTGAGTTTTATGTTAAAATAATGCAATTTATTAATAAAAATAAATTTTTTTTTATTATTAATTAGAAAATGAAGTAATATGCTAATACAGTACAGTACTGTATACGTAAAATACCATTTTGGGGTGACGTCCGTTTATCAAGGTTTTTCGTTTATCGCAGGCGGTTTGTGAACGTAAAGTTATATTCTGATCAAATCTAATTTTGTATTGTTTTTTTTTCCGGTTAATCGATGTTGCGCTGTACTTAAAGCACGTTCGCACAAGCAATTAAGCCAATTTGATTCGATTTGCCGACATGTGAAAAGCAAATCCTGTCTGCAGTGTGGCCTTCCTGCAGTTATTTGTTATTTTTTTAGGTTTAGATTTATTGCTCCAAAATAGTTTATATACATTTTCTTTTATATTTTTGTGTGATGTTCTAAACACAGTGGCTTTAAAATGTTGCTGTTGTCATACACACAGACACAGACACACACACACACACACACACACACACACACACACACACACACACACACACACACATATATATATATATATATATATATACACATATATATATATATATATATATATATATATATATATATATATATATATATATATATATATATATATATATATATCCTTTTGCCCCGAAAATATCACTATCTACAGTTGTTGGCCTTAATTATACTTTAATTTTCATAAATGTCTTGACTGTAATGAACCTCTGACCTGTATTTAGTACCACACTGCCACTACCATATAATGTAGCAAAGCCTTTAACATAACCTTTTTCGATCAGAAATACCTGTTTAGATTTTCATGCCATCCTGGCAGATGTTGCTCAGAGTGGCAGCATGTTCTATGATTTAAACCTCAAACATTCGTAAACCTAAAATGCAAGCGAAAAAATATTTTTTACCTCCCACCTCCATATTTCTTTCCCCATTCCTCTTTCACTCGTCCTCTCATCTCCTTCCAATTTCTTCCTTACTCTCTCACACTTGTGTTTTCTTTCGAACAGCTCCTTTGCATTCCCTCATTCCTTCCCCCTGAGCAAGAGTTTGAATTTATTATATGAGTGTTGAGATAACAGTGTTTTGGATTTGGCCTGATAACAACTGAAAGCCATTCAAATTCTTTCCCTGGCAATGATGTTTTATGAGTATTTTCAGTAGCAGTTGAACAATGATCTGCTCTGAGGTAAAATGATGTAATCTTGGCCAGGTCTTAAGAAGTGCTGATATATAGCAGCACTGTTTATTTGATGAGCTATGTGAAGGGGCCTGGGAGTTCCTGCTTTGCACCACATGATCTAAACCTGCATTAGCATTTGAGCATGTTGATGCAAAACACAAAGTAGCCATTACTGCTAACATCCAGCTTGATAAACTGCTCTTGTGACTCATTTCAAACATGCTGATAGATTGAATCACTTCCTCGCCTCTAGCAAATACTTCGAAGCTGTTGTTTTGTAAGTTTGAACGGATAAGGCATTTCATTAGAATAGTTTGGAGAAGGAAAGTGATCAATAAAAATAGTTTTCCCCCCCTTTTAAACAGCTCCAGACTGACGCAGAGAAGCGCTCTGCCTTTGGATGCGGCTCCACCTGGAACGAAGCCCTTAGGCGCCCAGACGGCTGCTCGGACCCAGACGTTGTGATGGAGACCAACTCAAAATGGTGCAACCCTTCAGATTTCTCAGACGAATTGGAGAGCGGTTTGACCAGGCGCAAACCACATACCATATCTCAGACAGGTTCTTGGAGGCGAGGCATGAGCACCCAGATGGGCATCACCAATCCAAGGACTAAGACTCCAACTCCAACAAACTGCAGCCCACTCAAAATCCATAGTAATGGTATATGCAACCATTATATACATCAACACCTCTGCCTAGTTTGTAGAAGGCATAGACTTGGGGAAGTGGTTAGCTCAGTGGTTAAGATCCAAGTTGCCACTGCCTGGCCCTTGAGTAAGGCCCTTAACCCTTATCTGCTCAGTTGTATGAATGAGATAATTATATATGGGCTGGGCTTGGAAAAGGGCATCTTCCAAATGGCCATAAATGTAAAAATGCTTGGGGTTATGAAGACAAAGTAAAATAGTAGCAGGAAGCTAAAATTATAATCTCAATTATATAAGAGTTATGCTAGAAAATAAAGTCTTTACATGAGGTATTACCTAGCTGTTTACTTTGATAGTCATCGGTACTGACGCTGTAATTCTTACATTGTTTAATGTGTGGCAGTTGCAGCTTGCATTCGATAGATTTGTCAGCCCCAATGAAGTGTGAGGCCCGGTGTGAGGTTCAGGCATGTTCTAACTCTGCTTGTGCTCCTGTGATCTTTTTAAGGAAAAGCTCATGGCCTGTGATGTTTATCTCCTTGCAGGCAAAACAGACGACGCCAAAGTGTCCGAGAAAAGCCGTTTCTCACCGCAAATACCTACATATGAAAGCAAGAAGCTGCCTTCAAGCTCTGGCTCCCACACACCCACCAACACATTTGGCTTCAAGAAAACCTCCAGTTCAGCAATAATAACTGCCAGTGGTGCAGTACTAACAAGTGGCTCTGCTACTCTGGGGAAGATCCCTAAGTCCATAGGCTTTAGCTCATCTCGTCTGGTAGGAAAGCACACTAGTGTCGATGATGGCTACCTCCCCCCGAGTAGTCGAACCACCCTCCAATACCGGAGTCTGCCTCGGCCTAGTCGTTCCAACAGCGGCATGGGCACTACCCGCAGTACTGGTCGCCCCATTGATGCTAGCCCTATTAGCAAAGGCACTGCAACTCTGCCAAACCCGAAAAGCCGTAGCCTAGCCAGGTCAAATGCGAACAAGACCGACAGAGAAAAGGGAGTGTTCTCGGACACGGACAGCCTAGCTTTGGGACCACTAAACAAAGCCAGTTGTGGTGCTCAATGCCAGCCAGGTAGACAAACAGCAGGCAAGAGCTCGGATACATCCCCTACCTTGCGCAGGTGAGAATTTTTTTATCCCAAATATGATTTATATATTTATAACAAATGTCAATTTTGAAAGACAAAGGCAGTTCTCTTGATTCAACTTTCACTTATAAGATGTAAACAATGACAGTGATCCTAAAGCTTCTACATTATTAGAAAAACAGGATCCTCAGAGTAGAGACCTGCACTCCTGATTGGAATATCGCAGGACCCACGGTACTTGACGCAAACGAGTGCGGCGAAGGACAAGAATGTGTGAATGCGGGTGTAAAATACTCATATGTGTGCGGGTTGCGGGAAAATAAAATCATTTGTGGGACGCCCTAAAACTAATAATAACTATTTATACATTTTACCTGCAAGCTTTTGTTGGAAGAAGTGGGACAAAACTTTAATATTGCGGGAGAAAATAACATTTTTGTGAAAGCTGGACTGAAAAATCCGTCCTGTGCAGGTCTCTACCTCAGTGTTCTCTTGGATAATTAGCGTTCTCATGCTCTTAAAATTCTCTTTTATTTTAAAACATCTGACAAATTGAAGAATCCTTTAGGATTGTAGATTTTGTGAATTTTACCTCAATAAGTTGTTTTGGTACAAAGATTTGAAAAGCATCTTGAGATCACTGTCTGCCATTGAAAAGCCAGTTTTCAGCACCATTTAGAAGAGCCTTTATTTGTCACATAAACATTATAGCACAGTGCAATTCTTTTATTCACATGTCTCAGCTTGTTTGGAAGCTGTGGTCAGCCATGATACAGCACCCCTGGAGCACAGAGGGTTAAGGGCCTTGTTTAAGGGCCCAAGAGTGGCAGTTTGGCAACACCAGGGTTTGAACTACGGACCTTCCTATCATTAACCCGGTGCCTCAACCACTGAGCTTCACTCTTCTAATGAAATTTTATTAATCAGTTTTTAATGTTAAAAAACTGCTCATACCACCATCCAAAATGTCAAAAGAACCAGTCGAATAGATACTCTCCTTTTACATGTGCATTGTGTGGAACCCTAGTGTGTTTTCCCCATTGATGCATTTCATTAAACAGCAAGTGATTTAAACTCTGGTTTAGACAAATACCTGAGCAAGGTGGTCGCTATTCACTTCCAATCAAACTCTTATCAGAGAAAATATAAGCTGCCAAACTTTCACGTGGACCAAAGGAAAGCTGTGTGTGCTGGAGATTTGGACCACTTAGCAAAAAGAGAAAATAGATGCTTGTACACAAAGTGTGTTAAACTATATATTTATAAAAGCCATTCAAATCAAACTGGGTCTTTCAATTTTACATTATAAAAATGTATGGAAGTGTGGAGGTACTACACACAGTAGTATGAAGCTAGTGTGTCCTAGGTAGTGTTCGGTCCAGAGACCATTTATCAAGATGGCAGACAGTGTTAGTTCGTGCATGGGAGCGTGTGGTGTTGAAGTTTCTTGTGAAAGAAGCCAGAAAACACACAGATATCTACAGACTTTAATGCACAATGATTTGAACACCCCTTATTTATCATTATCTACCAGCTTATTGACTATAACTGTTTTTGTGAGCTTTTTTGGAGTTCTACTGGCAAATCTTTGTTTGTTTAGCTTTTCATGTTTTTTTAACCCTCACCAATGAACATTTTTTAAATCCTTCGACTCGTTTAGATCTTTTTTGTTCGCATAGATTGGCACGTCTTGAGTCAGCAGTGGAATAGGCTGAAAGTTGGAATAGAAGCTGAAAGTTGGAGTCCGGTATTTGCTTAAGCTTTGACTGATTACTTTGTGTGTCAGCAGTGAACCAGACCAAGATAAGTTGATGTTATCGACCAGGCGATGTAATGAGAAAAAGGGGTCGATTTTTTTTACTTATCTGCCCATGTTATCTTTATCATATGTTTTACTTTGAAAGGGAATGGCCTTGTGTACAGCTCTGTGCAGCCTGCATATTCAGATTCAGCTAGACCACTGGACAGTGTGTATTTCCAAAAAAAAAAAAAACACCACTGTACTATACTTATAACATTATAGACAGCACTTTTAATGTTCTTGTAATGATAAATTTGAATGCCTGTTGGCTCAGTTTCACTACTTATATTAGCACATTTACTTAGCTTTCTCATCTCAACCCCCTCTTTCCTTTCTTATCTACTATTTAATCACAAGACTCTTTGGGAGTAAACCAGGCACCAAGCCGACCCCCAACACCACCTCTGAGAACATGAAGAACTCCACCATAATCTCCAACCCACACACAAGTTCCATCCAGACCTGCAGTCTCGCAGCAGCACCAGTCAGTAGTGGAGGCACACGTGGTGTCCTGCATGGGGAAACTCTACCAATCATGCAGAACTCAACAAGCAACGACAGTATGAAGGCATCTCTGGGCAAAGAGGTGATGCTTTCAACATGCTCTGAACGCACTAGCACTGTCCGGGCTGGCCAGTCAGACAGGTGAGCCTCAGGATCCTTAGATTTGTGATGTGTGTTTAAGGTATTTGCATAACAACCATGAAACCCCCTTTTACGATATATATATAAAATATACTGGAAAGCACATATAGCCATGTATGAGGTGGCATCAAAAGGTTTTGAGACTAATGGTGCTAGCTGGTGCTATTCTGACCACGTGCGTTACCACGTCTACGATTAAGAACAAAGAGCAAACTTGAAATTCTGCATGACACCGCGCAAATCTGCCACAGAGACGTATGACGCGATACATGTTCACGGTGTTTTGAGTGGCACACACGCTTCAAGAGCGGAGGAACATCACCGGAAGACTACACAAGAGCAGGAAGACCTTCAACAAGCTCGTGCATGATGATCGTCTGAGAACAATCCACACAATCTCACTTCCACACCCACCTTACTTGCCAGATTTGGCAACTGCAGACCTCGCCCTCTTCCCGAAGACCCGGTCACCATTTTTTTTTCAGGGGACTATTAAGGTGATTGTGTGTAAACAGATAAATAAAGTACGTTTTTGCAAACAGAGCGAGTCTCAAAACTTTTCAATGCCACCTCGTATGTATCTCTTCCAGGTTCTTAACCTTATCGACAACATTTAAGTTAATAATTGGCCTCAAATCCCATAATTGGTTCTTTTTCCCAAAATATGAACAAACTAGTAACTTAACTAGTACCTTCATAAAAACATTATGCGGTTACTAAGGAAGAACGATTATAAGCTGCATTGCATGTGGTTTTATTTGACTGCTTGCTTGATACCTTGTGAAACTTTCTGGCAAAAAAACAACAGTGTGCTTTTATATATATTTGTATCACTTTGGATCAAATGATTCTGAGTAATGAATTCATGTTCAGTTACATCCCCAATACAGTGTGTGTCCGGTTTTACCTATAGCACAATTATTAGCTGGAGATTTTGGGTTGGTGGTCTATTACTCAACCCAGTTTTGACATTGAGTTGTTTTAAAATGATCCACATCCATGCCACACACACACACACACACAAACACACTTCCATATCCGTCTCACAGCTGTGCTGAATAAAACTCACCAACCCATATAATTTTTTCTTTGAGGTGGTCCTGTGAAGGTTCCTTTCCCCCTGATGAACAAGGTGCACCTATATATAGCGGTACCTGAAAGACGTGAGCTTTTCTTAAATGTTCTAGCCCACATGGTTATTCGTTAAACTTCTGTTCAAAGTTTAAATGTAATGGACCCCTATGACATACGATCGCTTTCATTTTTTTTCATGCTTACCCCTTCAATCTGTCTTTGTTTCGTCTTGGCTGGATGTGTGGTGTCATAGAACATGATGCTGCATATTCCACACTAATGACTTTCGGGTGTTGGTGAAATGAAAAAACTACTTATATCAGCTAGTGATCTTTTATCCTCTTTTTCTTACTTGTATCTTTCCGTCCATCTGTTTTTTTTCTATATTCGACATTCATTCCTTGCTTGTTGTGTCTACCCTCATGTATCTGATAGCCCTTTTTCTTGTCCTGATGTAAGTCCTAAATTCAGCCCTAACACCTTGATGCGGAGGCAGGGCGGGTAAAAGTGCTTTTGTGTGTGGTCAAACAGAAACTCGTTGCTCCTAAGGTTGCTTGTGTTTTATGTGTATACTATAATTTGTGTGACCGGAATGTCTGGCTTTCATGTTTAGGAAGCAAACAGAATTGTGGGTTGTAGTGAAAAATGACAAATACAGTGCTGCGGATTCGAACAAAAAGCCTTCTATGCATGCTAGTGCACGCTGTGGAGGTTGTGCAACTTTTCTCTGGCTCGATAGTGTTCCTGTCCTGGAGATACGGTTTGCATTTGTTGTTTTAGTGTCTTTGAAAATATGTGTTCATGTGTGAGGCAGAGTTCTCTGTACTTCACCCATCCAATCAGTTTGTTATTTTATTAGGTATTCTCACCTGCCACAAGGACGGGCCCACGACGACGCACGCGATTGGATGACCTGTCATCCCAATGGTGGAAATCAGGACCTGCCAGGCTCCTCCACCTTTTCACCCGCCTCCACCCTCAGCTCACCTTCTGCAACACGCTTCAACTTCAACACCATTGGTACACGTGTAGAAGGTAATGAGTTCAGATCCCAGCACCACTAATTTGCACACAGCACTTAACCTATAACTAGTCACTAGAGCTACTCTTGAAAATTGATGATACCACATCGTATGTATCTCTGCCAGTTCCTTAATCTCATATACATCATACAATTCATAATTGGTCTCAAATCCCATAATTGGTTATTTTTCCTAAAATATAAATAAACCAGAAGTTTAACTTGTACCTTGAAAAAAAGCTACATGGTATGTGGTTATATCTGACCGCTCGATTGAATCGGGGAAAAAAAAACTTCCTGTTGCGAGATTTTTTCGTCTGATTCAGTCCCATTGAACATGTATAGTCTAGTCTAAAACTTATGAAGCTTGTGATATGACTGGGAAAGGTGGTGGTTCAGTGTTTAGATGTTGGCCTTCTGAAGGTTGTGAGTTCAAATCCCAGCACCACTAAGCTGCTACTGCTGGGACCTTGAGCACTTAACACTTAACTGCTCAGTGGTATGATTGAGATAATTGTAAGTTGCTCTGAGTAAGGGCGTCTTACAAATGCTGTACACGAAAAAAAAAAGAAGTTTGTATTTAAATTCTAATACAGAGCGATTAAATGAGTGCTTTGTGCCAGGTGAACCAAAGTTTAGGCAATAAAACATTTAACAAGCCTTTCTTTACCTCTAGTTGACCTTTTTCTCACTCCTGCACCTCACCAGTTGCTTTTACCGAATTGAGACCTAGTTCTAGTTGGACCCCGAGCTCATTTTAGGGTAAATTAATGCCTGAAATAAAAAAGAAAAGCAAAATCGAGTGCTTTTGTTTTGTTTTGCACCAGTTTTGCTACCAAAAGCTCTAGCAGGAGCTAAAGGATTGTCAGCCAGCTGCTGATTTATGCAGGTTAAAAAGATAAAATATTTACATATTCACTGCACAAGGACCTTTGGGAGAACTATGAATAATACAGATATGAAAAAAGCTTTTAAAAAAATCGATAAACATTTCCCCCTGTACAATATACAGTATGCATATCGTATCCTAAATCACAGAGTGAATTATTGTATTCAGTGCCATAAGGTTATGAGAGCTGAAACTTTGAAACTTATTCTCCATCGGTTTCCACTCAAGGCATTTGGTAATTTTATGCTGGAACAAAAATAAAACTATAGACTGTCGAATTATATACAGACTGAACTAAGAATCTCTTTGAGTAAACTTTGACCTCTGTTATCATCCTGCCATTTCAGGCAGTCAGACCATGGCTGTGCAGATAAACCCAGCTATCCCACGGCTCTCCAGCAGCTCTGCCAATCAGGACGGGCCACACGAGCAGCACGCCGACTCTCGTCTACGCAATGCCACACTCACTCTGGTGGAGAAAACCCGCACCATGAGCAGCTCCGGATCTTTCCGTGAGCCGCCGGAGGAAGGTCAGGCCTCTACTTTTAATCTACATGATTGATTAGTTTAGCAAAGAAACCTGACTATAGACATTCATGCCCCATTCAATTCGTTTATATTTAATATTTTACAAAATAGAGTACAGTCTAGCAAGAGTTACTATGCACAACATTTACAGTATTACGAAGAAAAACACAATATTATGATGATTATTACTATTATATTTTAGATATTTAAATAATGATGCATATTCCTATTTAGCATATAAGTACTGTGTAATGAAAAATAAATAAATAAATAAATAAATAAATAAATAAATAAATAAATAAATAAATAGTAATATATATTTAAAAATTAAAGTATTAAAAGGGAAAATTTTAAAGGGAGAACAAAAAAGTAGAGTAGTAGAGAGAATATCTGTTTATTATTTAAAAGTTTTGTGCTGGTCATTAATGTGTTCCAAAACCCAGATTATGTGCAGTTGTGTTAATGTTTGCTCAAATTGCACAGTGTAAACTCATCTACGAGGAAATTAAGGTAATGATTTCTGCCGTTAAACTGTATATCAAATGAATTCGAATTAACGGTGGATCATATAATCGAACGATTAATGTTGTATTAAATTCATTGTTAGTATTTGTTAGTAAGATCACATGGCCTGATAATAATAGTTTCCATTCAGTCTGTGCTGGTGGTTTGGCTCTGTCTTTGTTACTGAACCTTGAAATTGTCTGAGACATTATCCAAGAAATTCATGTTAGTTATCTAGCAAGGTTAGCAGAAATATCTTAATGGCAGGTTAGTTAACTCTATTTGATGTAGAAAATAATTCTAGGTCATGATAGCTAGCTAGCTAGCTGTTGAGGATTATGGACAATTCTGAATAATCTAAATGTCCGTTGTAGCTTGCTCTCGATTGCAATGTTAGCTACTTTTAGAAGCTTGTGATTATGACTTAAAAAATCCTCTCAGAAATCCTGTCGGCTCCTAATAGGTGTCTGGCTTGATACTAAATCCTGTCAGTTCAACTCTTAGCTGTAACAATAATCCCATGCTACAGTGAAGTACTTGAAACATTGATGAATATAACGTGAAAATAAAGAAAAAAAATCTTTAGATCAGCTACCTAGTGAAGAATATTTTTAGCTAACTCACATAAGCTATCACGAAAAAATCCTGTCAGTTCATATTAGCTGTAGCTTTTTGACAGCAACAGTAAGGTCACTCTACAGTCAAGCACATAAAACATTTGCAAAAACGGCTTTAAATTCTTCTTCTGAATTCCTCACATTAGCTAGCTCACAGGCCTAACAGTAAAGCTTTTGAAGCATATATACTTCATAATAATGACATCCTGTCAGGTTTGCTGAGTGTAAGTAAGCTAATATTAGCAGTGAAGTTTCAGAACAGACGCTGTTGCGTGATTCACTTCTCCGTGACCGAGGGGCTGATGGCAGGTTTGAAGTTTCATTAGCCTCGTGTTCAGATGCAGACGGATTAGCTCCTTTCCAGCTATTCCTTTAATAGTTGAACAAATCCTGTAACCCGAATACACACCGATTTAAACACTAACGCCAATTGGTTTTTGCGACCTACACACAGCCTGTTAAATAACAGATCTGATTTCAGATCGCTATTTTCTCATAGATTTTGGTTCACTGTCTGATTTCCGAACCCTGCCAGGAGCACAACCTTATCCTCAAGTGTTTAGTTACTCTCAATGAAACAAACTCCAGGCTTTGCCCAATCCTTTCTCAGGGTCTCTCCGAGCTAAATGGGTTCTTTTGTTCTCTCCTTTTTTTATTAAAATGAACGTGTGCGTTCTTATCGGCTTGTTAAACTGTGAGACTGTGTCTGTGGGGGGTTTATAAACCGTGTTATTCCAGTCACTGGTCGATGATGTCATTTGGTCTGCTAGGCAGGTTAATTGGGATGTTTCTCTTAAACTTCCATATGGCATCCGTTTTTTTCACAATGATGTAAAGACCCCCCTGGAATACAACACACTCTGGGCGATTAGTAAGATGGAATTTTAATGCACTGACGCACTATTTTCCAACCAGCTGCTGACTAAGCACAGTGCACCGTCATGCTTCAGCATGTGCGAGCTCTTTAAGCGTGAATTCGTCACGGGATAACTGAATACTTGATTCTTATAACATTTATATTTCCTCCATTTTTTTCCTTTTATTTTTTTATATATTTTATTCATTTATAATTTTCTTCCTTTGTCTTTCAGTACATGGCTCTTCTCTGTCTCTGGTGTCCAACACGTCTTCTGTCTACTCCACGGTGAGTCACCCTCGGGTCAAACGCCCCTTTAACTCTGTTAAAATCTGTCCTAGATAAATGCTAATGGATGTGGTTGTATATAATGAGAACATTTTGTGCATCTGATCACGGAAAATATCTTTAGTAATCTTTCACTTGTGACAATGGGTGTGGCTTTCTGAGAAACTGCGAAGCCTGGACTTCACTGAACATTCATTACAAAAAAAAAAATTATATTCGATTTTCAAGACAAATATTTGTTATATGCATCAACCACCAGTTAGCATCGTGTATCCAGCATACTGAACTTATCATCTGTTTGGTTGAAAACGTAAATTAGCTGATTTCAAGTCTTGCTGTACAGTAAGCTAGGTAAGATAAGTAAATTGATGAGACAAGCAAATATCTAAATTCTTGTGTAGGGCACAATGTTCTAGCAACTATCCTTATCTAAATCTGAGGTAACAAAAAGTGAAAAGTCAGCAAGTTTTTACATTACATGTAAAGAAAAAAATTTCAGTCTAAGGTTGTATGCCCTTATTGCAAGCTAAAAGTAATCTGACTAGTAAACGTGTGACTAGTAAAGGTGCTGGTCTGTAGCTCTGGTCAATTGTTGTGGTGTGTATCTCTCTATGTATGCTCTATAGCCCTGTAGTTATAATCTGAAGTTCTGGTCTGTAGCTGTAGTCTGTACCTGTGGTCTATAGACCTGGTCTATGGCTCTGGTTTATTTTCCTAGTCTATAGCTGTTGTCTTTAATGCTGGTCTATACCCCAGGTCTTTAGCTATAGTCTGTATTTCTGGTCTGAAGCCATAAGGCTGTGCTCTTTAAATCTGGTCTATAGATTTGGTCTGTAGCACTGGTTTATAATTCTGGTTGTTGAACAAGTGAAAAATGCTGCTCACCATAAAATTAGCAAACAAATAGCTCTGTAATCTCTTTCCGCTTTGCATAATAATGCACCACACAAGCACTATTAGGTATAAACCATTATATACAATCTCAGTGTATACTTCTGTTTGTTTGTATAATCTCTATATATATCAATGTATATTTGTATTAGTCTAAATCTGTATATAGAGAGTGCATCATAGATACAGAAACCATGCAGACATGTCTTTCTTTTAAAAACCTGCTGTGGCCTTGTAGTCACACTGCAAAACTAATGAACCACAATTTGTCACGATTTGATCTACTTAATTTAGGAAAAGCGTGTATAGTCCTGTTCGGCTCTTCATCCAATTATGGGGTTGAACAAAACAGACTGCAGTAAAAGAGATGGTTTCTGCGATCTTGTTTTTTTGGTACATGTCTCCAGGGTGAAATCCAATCCGTAACATTTCCCCATTGAGCCTACATGATGAGCTCAGATAATCAAATCACTTATTTAATATCCCCAATGGGCAGAAATTCAACTCTATAAATAATCAGTGTCTCCCTTTTTTTTTTCTCTTGAAGCCTGAAGAGAAGTCTCAGTCTGAGGTGAGATCCTTACCCTTTTTTATTTGTATTATATTTATTTATTGAATTTTTACTGTTAAACATGCTGTCATCAGAACAGCCGTCTTAGCCGGACACTCTTTGTGCTTTATCAGGTGTTAATATTTCCTACTCACTTTCATGTATTCATGTGACGCTTTAATATAATCTTTGTTTATCGCTTCTATATTAATACTAGCTGACAAAATATGTGTTTCCCAGATATGTGTACTGACAGCATGAGCCTCTAATCCTGACCTTATTATAAGCACAGCTGATCCTAGAGACTATTAGAGGGAAGCCTGAGGCTGTAATACTTTATCTGTAGATCAAATCGAATTAATTATATAAGCAATATAATAAACAGACCTGCTCAGACGCTGTTTCTTCAATCAGATTGGTCAGAAAGTTAAATATCTCGGACCATAGTTCCGGCTATGAGTTTCATTCAACCTAATTTTATTATGTAATTAAATCTAATCAGAAGCCTAATTATAATTGTTCATATAAGTTTATCGCTAGGTGATTCTGCACCTGATCCGAAATTACCTTTTCTAGAATGTTGGATAAAAATGGCAGATTGGAAACTGACTAACTGACAGGTAGAGGGTCAGGAAAGTTTTAGCAGCAAAAGGGGACCAACACAATATTAAACAAGTGGTCCTAATGTTATGCCTGATCAGTGTAAATAAAAGTTTAACTACAAACAGGAAAAAGTGCAACATGTCCTTTTTGATAAATAAATAAATAAATAAATAGAATCGGCAAAAATGGTAAAAAAAAAAAAAAGAATAAAACACTGAGAAATGCTGTTACAGGGAATTAACAGGAAACGTAATTCATGTTCTTTGGATACTGTAAGTCATCAGGTTGCACCACATTACCTCGTCATTTATTATTTTCAGGTTTCACTATATTTTACATGGTATATATTATACAATGACTATATTTTACCATGTTTTACTCCCATTTTTTTCTACAACTAAAATTCCCTGTAATATACACTCACATACACACACTTACAGTAGACAAGTTTTTTGTCAGAATAGTTTTTTTTCTCAGTGTGTTTCTACATAAACTCTTTATGGCTCAAGTTTGCTGATTTTGCTGAATCATAATCTTAATCGCACAAAAATGCTTAAGCTTTGGGGTTCCTATAAACAGGACTGGAAACAGTGTGCGATGCTGTTTATATGTGACTCATTGTTATTTTATCCGGTGTTTGTTCAGATCCGAAAGCTCAGGAGAGAGCTGGAGGCGTCTCAGGAGAAAGTGTCAACGCTCACCACTCAGCTTAGTGCCAACGTGAGTATACACACTGCGAGGCATGTATGAGAGTTTGCAGAAATTCGCCTAAAACTGCTCCGTCATGTCATAATACACTCTGGGGATTTGTGGTAAAATTCTGTTATTCGCTCTGTTATTGAAGAGAATAAGGCTCTGGTTTATCACTTGTAAATCCCATGACTCCATCTTGACACCAGGGCAAAACATTTATTTTCCTGAAAACATTTTCATTTCTCACCGCCCAGTGTTGTAAACATTGACATGCGTTTTATCACCAAGAGCGATGAGAGGAAGCACATGCAATGACCTTGGTGTTTCTTGTAGGCCTCATGTCTGGCAGTGTGGAGATCTGTAGGAGTTTGCTTTAGGTCATCTGGGGCATAAGACACACACACACACACACACACACACACACACACACACACACACACACACACACACAATATGTGTGTGTGCAATTAGTAGGTTTCCACTGGTGAATAAAGTACACTATTCCTGTATTTAGATAGATAGATAGATAGATAGATAGATAGATAGATAGATAGATAGATAGATAGATAGATAGATAGACAGACAGACAGACAGACAGACAGACAGACAGACAGACAGACAGACAGACAGACAGACAGACAGGCAGGCAGACAGACAGACAAACAGTTAGTAAACAGTGGATGTTGCTCAAGTTTAAACATGGCAGCTCTACCTCTGCCATGTTAATCTGTATTCTATATGACTCTCAGGACACGCCTCGGCCCCCGTAGTGTTGTGATGCGTCATATTCACGTACTGTAGCAGCAGTGTTGCCGAGAAAACGCGCTTGACAAACAGTTTAGCGAGAAGAAATCAATCTACATATTAAATTATGCTCACAAATTATTGGTCACGTTCGTAATAATTAAAGCATCTGCTAATAATTATGTACATATAAATAAAACGTGCAAATATGTTAAAAAGCGATGAATCACAATACAAACTTGTACCAACTTGTATCTGATGTATCAGTGTTTTTTAAAATTAATGTGTTAACTTTCGTGCCGATGCACCGATGTGAATCCAGATTTGGCTTGTTTTTAATTTACGTATGTAGGGATTAATAGGATTAAAAGTTTTACTTCAGACAACCACTAGAGGGCCTCAGTAAAATTTGGCTTCACTTTAGTGTTCATCTTAATACTGAATATCTTCACTGGTTATATACACATTACGTTTAAACATGCATACTATTATAAAGTCATGAAGAGTATTATTCATTTTCATTTTCTAGTGGTTGAACCTACTTAGGTCCAAATTTAAATGAAAACCTTTTTTTCCCATTCGTCTGCGCTATGGACGACCCTGTACTGTCGTTCTGTTTGTGATTATGTACCGGTAAATATAATCCAATTATGCATTGTTCCTTTAAAGTATGAGGTTTGAACTGTTCAAGGAACTGTTTGGTGGTTAGGCTTTTGGCTGGTTCAACTTTGTGTTTCTTTGTGACTAGAGTCGGTTGAATGAGAGTTTGAGGAACATATGGAGGGCAGAAGACAGAGCCGTGTTGTTAACATCGCCTGTTTCGCCGATTATGATTACATTTGAGATTAATGTTTATTAAGAATTGAGACAATGTGTTAAGAAATGTGTTTACAACGGGTTAGAACAGGTTTGGGTCTCCTAGTTCAAGTTAAGGGAAAATCTCATGCTACTGCATTCAAAGATCCTATAAAATTGTTTACTTTCAACTTTGCAACAACAGTTTTATATATATATATATATATATATATATATATATATATATATATATATATATATATATATATATATATATATACACACACACACACACACACACACACACACACACACACACACACACACACACACACACACACACACACACTATATTTCCGAAAGTATTGGGTCACCTGACCTTTCCTGCTATATGTGGTTCTTTTCATTCACTTGAACTTGGAAACCCAAACCTGTTCCAGCATGGCAATGCCCCTGAGCTCCTTGAAGATCTGGTTTACATGCTTTGGAGAGGAAGATCTTCAGTGTCCTGATATAGAGCTCTGATCTCAGTCCTACTAAACACCTTTGGGATGAATGTGAACGCTGACTGCACCCCAGGTCTCCTCACCTACATCAGTATCTGCCTTTTAAGATAGATTGTGGCTGATGAACACAAATATCCATAAGCACACTCCAAAATCTAGTGGAACATCTTCCCAGAAGAGTGGAGCGAATTATAAGAGCAAAGACACTATATTACTGGTGTGTGTGTGTGTGTGTGTGCAAAATGTGATTTATATATATATATATATATATATATATATATATATATATATATATATATATATATATATATATATATATATATATATATATATATATATATATATATATATATATATATATATATATATATATATATATATACTTGATATACACAAAATCTACAAAAATGTTGTCCATGCAAACTTCTGGAGAAAGAGAACACTACACTAGAGCATTCTATAAAGAAAAAACATTTATATTCTTTTTATAACTGAGCATCTCTGAAACAACATCTCTCATTTCTGGACTATCAGCACGCACGAGTGCATTCTGATAAAGAGGCACAAATGCAGAGTGTCTTTTTATTAATGTATGACCATTTTAAAGATACACAATGCTGTAATTTTGCTGACAGCTTATGGCTTTTCATTACAAGGCACCATGTTCTGTGCAAGAAGAGTGTGTGAGTGTGTGTGAGTGTGTGCTGATACTTGTTTAGGCAGGTTACAAAAGGTTGCATTTTCCAGCATGTTCCTGTCACCAACTACACTCCATTTTTTTAAGGAGAGGGATGAGTTGTTTTTGTTGTTGTTATGTTGTTCCAAAAGTGTGACGGACCTGATAATGAACTTTGAGAATGGTATTGAGTGTGATAACAATAATGTGGTGTCTGTGTGCACTCAGGCTCACCTGGTGGCGGCGTTCGAGCAGAGCTTGGGCAACATGACAATCCGATTGCAGAGCCTAACAACAACAGCAGAACAAAAGGTAACAGTGTTTTAACAATTATAAGTAGCACAGCACTTAGCGATTCTGGGACGTATAGTTCGAGTTTTGTGGGAGGAGTCTCCAGTGACCGAGCTGTGAAGTTTCGGATTTCCACAATGGAAATGTTTCTGAACAAAAAAGGGAGAAAATGTTTTCCGCTTTTACAAGATAAAAGATACCGCAAACGTACACATTTTCTGATTCGTGACATTAAATGTCAACATTATATGAAAAAAAAAAAATCTATGTATTTAAATAATATAAAACTTAAAATCTTTGTATAATTGCTGTAGTGTAGGAGGAATAAAACACTTAACAGCTGGATGTTACTGACAGTAATTTAAACTCCATCAAACCACTCTGTTGGTGATTATTTTCCTTTAGCATCATAATTTAAAGTGTGTTTTTTTTCCTTATTTTAAGTCCATCTATGTCCATATAAGTCATCCTGGATAAGGGCATTTAACAAGTGCTATGGATGTAAATGTAATAATGTAACGTGAATGTGTAACAAAACATGTAGTGCTCATGCATAAAGCTGAAGTCAAGTATGGTGTGTTTGTGTAGGACTCCGAGCTGAATGAAATGAGGAAGACCATCGAGCTGTTGAAGAAGCAGAACATCGCCGCCCAGGCTGCCATTAGCGGAGTCATTAACACCCCAGTGACCCCAAACAAAGGTTTAATCCAGTGTTGTAACACTTACGATTGTCTTGAAGAAGTATTATTTCTTTTTGCTTAAACTTTCTCTCTCATTATCTCTCACTTTAGACTCGTCTAGCGGTTCTTCTCTCTCAGCAGCAGCAGAAGCGGCAGATCTGCAGATTCAGCGCCAGCCATCGTCTGATAGCGTGTCGAGCCTCACCAGTCACTCCAGCCTGGAGCTCGACGCCAACAGCAAGAAGAAGAGGAAGAACTGGGTGAGCTTTTATCATTCAGGTCCTATTCAGTACACCTACACACACAGACAATATGTGGACACCTGACCATAAGATTGGTACGTGTTTTTTGAACATCCCATTCCACATTTGCTGTTATAATAACCTTCACTCTTCATCCGAGATCATCCGTCTCCATACCCCCTGTCCTCTACATCTGCCTCTTTCAAACCAACTACCTGCATGTCTTCCCTCACCACATCCATAATCCTCCTCTTTGGTCTTCCTCTTTTCCTCCTTCCTGGTGACTCCATCCTCAGCATTCTCCTCCCGATATACACCATGTCCCTCCTCTGCACATGTCCAAACCATCTCCATCTTGCCTCCCTCACCTTGTCTCCAAAACGTCCTGCATGCGCTGTCCCTCTAATAAACTCGTTTCTAATCCTGTCTATCGTCGTCACTCCCAACGAAAACCTCAACATCTTCAGCTCTGCTACCTCCAGCTCCACCTCCTGTCTTTTACTCAATGCCACTGTCTCTAAACCATACAACATCTCAGGTCTCACCACTGTCCTATAAACTTTCCCTTTTACTCTCACAGATACTCTTCTATCACAAATCACTCCTGCTATCACTCTTCTCCACCCACTCCACCCTGCCTGCACTTTTTTTCTTCACTTCTCTAACACACTCTCCATTACTTTGCACTGTTGACCCCAGGTACCTGAACTCCTCCACTTCTCCACCTCTTCTCCCTGCAACTGCACCACTCCACTGCCCTCCCTCTCATTCACACACATGAACTCTGTCTTACTCCTACTGACTTTCATTCCCCTTCTCTCCAACGTGTACTTCCACCTCTCCAGGCTCTTCTCAACCTGCTCACTACTCTCACCACAAATCACAATATTATTCGAAAACATCAAAGTCTGCAGAGACTCCTGTCTGACCTTGTCCTATCCTATCCAACCTGTCTATCACCACTGCAAACAGGAAAGGGCCCAGAGCCGATCCTTGATGCAGTCCAACCTCTACCTTGAACCAGTCTGTCGTTCCTACTGCACACTTTAATGCTGTCACACTGTCCTCATACATGTCCTGCATCACCCTCTGCCACACCTAACTTTCTCATACAATACCACAACTCCTCTCTCCACAAACACACAATGCAGCTCCTTCCGACCTTCTCTATACTTCTCCATCAACATTTTCAAAGCAAATAATGCATCTGTGGTGCTCTTCCTTGGCATGAAAGCATACTGTCACTCACAGATGGTCACCTCTTCTCTCAGCCTGGCTTTTACTACTCTTTCCCATAACTTCATGGTGTGACTGATCAACTTAATCCCCCTGTAGTTACTGCAGGTCTGCACATCTCCTTTAAGATTGCTTTCAGCACACTCCTTCTCCATTCCATTTATATTTTATACATATTATTATTATACACACATCCTGATGCAACCAGAAATAAAAAAAAACTTGTATAAAACAATAATCCATACAAAAAAATGTGTTATGTTACATATACAGAGTTACATGTCCATATATGTTACAGTTACTACAGAAACACTACCTAAAGTGAACCTGGTTCTCTTTACTCGGCTGTTTCGCATTTTTGTGGATCGCAGCCCTGTTGTTGATTCTGATCTCACCCTATTTCAATGTAAAAATAATAATTAAATGCACCCACAATGCATTCTTCCGTTATAACATAAGCTCCTAACGGCTCCAGGTCAATGTGGCAAACTTTTCTCATTTTCTCTGTGCTCACGTCTCACCGGAACGGTTTGCGAGGTTTTTTTTTTGCATTTGACTCATGGCACTGAGATGTTGATCAGGACTGATTACTCACTGTCGAGCTTTGTGTAATTCTGACAAGTTTGGGCAGTTTGATTAAACACACACGAGTTTGTCTTTTCTGTTTGTGACCCCTGTGTGTGACCTTTGAATCCAGTTTCTATGAAAGCATGAAGGAATTTACAGGGTGTGGCGATGTTGACGCGCTTAAAGAGCCAATATTAATCAATAAATCCATCACTATGAACAGATTTATTAATTACGCTTGTTTAGGCCTAGCGGTTATTTTTAACTCCTATGTTTAGGAATATTAGGAAGGGTTCCTCCTGAACATCAGCGCACCTTCAGCACGAGCCCTGTTTTTCTTTCCTTCAGTTAAGGAGCTCCTTCAAACAGGCTTTCAGCAAGAAAAAGGCGCCAAAGTCGGCCTCGTCTCATTCAGACGTCGAGGAGATGGACGAGTCCTCTGCGCCTTCATCACCCAGACTGCCGTACGGCTGCCACTCCGCCGGGACGTCGCTGCTGCGACACTCCCACTCTAACTCACTGTAAGTCTTTGTCCTTACTAGTACCTGATATTTCCAGCACCTGTGTACTATCACCACTTGATTCATGACCCACTTTATGTATAAACTAGTGCCCCCTAGTGGTCCACAACATGTTGTATAGTGGTTCAATAACGTGTGAAAAATTTAATGTGGTCCAACTTTTATGCCATATAACGTGTCCTCCAAAAGCATTAAAACGGCAAGGTTAATTCTATTGGTTTTGCTATACAACACGTCTGAAGACATTTTGTTCGAGATACATTTATTATATATATTTTCTCAGTTGCTTCGGAGCATTTCTCGAATCATTTCTCAATATCCGCACATCTCAGTCTCGCCATCTGTATGACGAGTCCTTCTGTCATTGTTCACAAACAAGATCGTCTAAATGGGGCTCAATTTCTTCTGTACGGCATCTATGAATATGAACATACACATTAGTGTATGTGAGATTTTGATTAGCAAGAGACCGGACAGGATTCCCCCTTTTACTGTGCTCATTTATTTCTTAGTTGTTCATTTTTTTAATATATTTTAGAGAACTAGTTGATCATTGGTTGATCTGATGCCGTATATTTCTGTTAATTACTGACATTTCAAGGGTTCATCTGCACAGTTCATCAATTTAAGTCACGTTTACAAAAACATGCAATGAACTGATGCTGAGATGTTTTGGGGGTTTAGACTATTCATGTGAAACCAGTGTAATATATTTCGATCAATTGATAAATGTAGAAAACAGCAGACACTTGTACACAATCGATTAAATGAACGTACCAAAGCATTCGCAACTTGTGCACAAGTGACGACGTGATGTGGAGGTTAAACGAGTAGTTTTTAGAATTTCTTTTCTGAACTGAAAAACGCTCCAAAGCAACTGAGAAAAACGTGTCAATAACGATTATGATGAATAATGAATAAGCCTTTTGATGAATAATGAATATGATGTGAGAATTTTAGATATTAGGAAATGAAAGCTTCTGATCTGCCGTGTACTTCGTTGTTTCATATCGAACACAAATATTTTCAGCATAGAGCAAAAATGTTGCCGTTCCAATACTTTTGGAGGAGACTGGATTACCAGGCGATGAGTCTGAGGAACCCTAATATTAGACAGGAATTTAAAACCGGTGTAAAATATACACAAATGAACAAATTTCACATATACATGCAGCAAGGTGGTAAAAAATTGATAGAAAAATACAGTTGAAGACGCTATATCTTAATGTCCTTGATCATTGTGGTCTCAGATGTTCACTGTTGTGTTGTGCTTGCAAATGTGTGTGTGTTTGTGTGTGTAGTCCTCTTCTTTCGTCGCTCTCCATTTATGGAAATGGTTGGGGTTGTAACAGTGCTCCCATCAGGACCGGCTCTCTGGCTCGGTAACAGATGCTAAAACAAAAAAATCAATAAATCAATTGTAAAAAATAATTATTACAAGATGATCATAATCTGCTTTTTTATAAATCTAGAGAGCTGCTGCAGTATGGTGCCACAGCATATACTTCACATCCAGCTTGCATTATAAAGCATTAAGATGTGGCTCCTGTTTTGGTGTGATGACATGACCTTATTATGACACTGATTAGTGCTAAATGTCTGAACGTGCAAAACCCTTGTGGTAAAACAGTGGTATTACATACATTTTTTCAGGTGTCATGTGATTTCTGTCATTGAGGTAGATATCAGCAATCCATGATACACTATATGGACAAAAGTATTGGGACACCTGACATTCCCAGCCATATATGGTTCTTCCCCAAACTGTTGCCACAAGTGTGATGTGGTAGAATTACATTTTCCATTCACTTGAACTAGAAGACCTGAACCTGTTCCACCATGATAATGCCCATGTGCACAAAGCCAGCTCCATGATGATGTGGAAGATCTTCTGCTATAGAGCTTCAACCCTATTGAACACCTTTGGGATGAATTGGAACACCGACTGCAGCCCAGACCTCCTCACCTCACTAACACCCGTGTAGCTGAATAATCCTATATCTCCACTAGAGGTCGACAGATACGGGTTTTTCTCTGGCCGATACCGATATTTCGTAATCAGGGCAGCCGATGGCCGATATATGATTTTTTTTGGCCAATATGTTTGGCCGAGTTTCTTTTTTTCCCCTTCATCTAAAACAATCTAATACTGAATTAAAAAGACATGATACAACAATTTCTTAAATGAAACATTCATTGAACAACACAAGCCTTTCAATTCTGGTTTAAGGCTCACTAACAATACAGTTTTAAATCTTACTCTTATTCAATCTTTCCAAACATTTCTCTCTCTCCAAATGAGAGTTCTTCAAAAGAGAACTTAAATAGAGGAAGAAAACGAAACACGCTTGTTTCATTCTTGCTCTTGTCTTTGCAACATAGAAGACAGGATTAAAGAAGCTACACGTATCCGTTAGTAATGATCACCGCAGGGGTAAACGCTGCTCGCTTTATGTATTTACAGTTCTAGCTCTTTCATTTTCCTTGTTTGGATGCCAAATACTGACACCTGCTGGTACCTGCTTTGGTGTGTCAGATGTGCCTGCCTAATGATCGACCTAATTTGCAGCACAATCATAAATAAAAAAAAGGAAAAAATTGGTCTGATTAATCGGCCGGCTGATCAATCGGTCGACCTCCACAAGCACACTCGAAAACATCTTCCTAGAAGAATGAAGGTTATTATACCAGCGAATGAGGACTAAATGTGAAATGGGATGGTCAAAAGGACGTATGAATCTTATGGTCAGGTGTCCATAAACTTTTGTACAATAGTATATATAGTTTTTCATCTTTTCCTGGTAATATATTTTTAGATTTTTTATTTTTTTTGCTATTATTTGTAAAGTCAAACCATTAGTTGTTTTTTTTTTTTCAATTTGGACCCCAATTTGTGAAACTGAATGTAACAAGTGCAACTGACCTACTAATAAATGTCATATCTGGATGATTTGAATAATTACAAGCACTAATTATCTGCCTTCAATTGATTACTAACTCTAGTACGTGGAACATCAGTGTGTTGAGAGAACCTACAGTCAGAAACTGCAGTATTATTTGTGATTTGTATTTTTCCGTGATGCATCTTTGTCGTTTGTGTGTGTGTGATACAGAATCTCCGAGTGTACGGACTGTGAGACGGAAGCGGTCATGCATTTGCGCAGTGAGCTGCGCGATAAAGAGATGAAGCTGACCGACATCAGACTGGAGGCTCTAAGCTCCGCCCACCAGCTCGACCAGCTCCGAGAGTCCATGAACTGCATGCAGGTTAGTCATCTTCCTTACGATATGAACTTCAAGAGAGGAAAACAGAGAGGCTGATGGATATTAAACAACATTTAAATATTCAATACAAACTATGAGGTCGTACATGTCAGCATTGACAAATTTGTCATTTAAGAGGAATGTGACACTTCAGGAGGTGTAGCAGTGATGACACGTCGCCTCGACTGTCATTGTGTTGATAAACATTCCCTCAATTAAATAAAGTCAAATTGACATAAGGATATGTGCGTTGAGATGTTTTGTAGTGTGGTGTTTTGAGTTGTTTTGCCTGTTTGGCCAGGTGGAGATGGAGAAGCTGAAAGTGGAGAATGAGCGTCTGAGAACACCCAGTAGGGGGAGCTGCAGCACAACTACATCACAGCCATCTGTGTGTCCTTCAAACCACGGATTGTCCACTCAGTTGAGCCTGACCGAGTCCACTAGCCTGGGTATGCACACACACACACACACACACACACACACACACACACATATATACTGTATATATACTGTGTATATAAACACACACACACACACAAAACATAATGTGATCCTGAAAAGTTTTATTACAATAAACTTTACGTGTGTGTGTGTGTGTGTGTGTGTGTGTGTGTGTGTGTGTGTGTGTTTTCAGACATGCTGCTGGAGGACAGCAGCGATGGCGGCTCTCGTAAAGATGGACACCACGTAAAGGTGGTAGTGAGTCTGAACAGAGACCCGGAGCGTAAAGAGGTGAGACATTTTTTGTCTTTTTAGTCGACATAATCTTTCAGCTCTGTTCTAAACTTTAGCAAAGAAACCAAACACTAACTCATATAAACTTTTTTTAAACGAGCTTTAATGTGAAAAAATATAATTCTATCGAAATGTTTCCAAATGTATCAGTCACTTGAAAATCATCTGCCTGATTTGTCAAATACACAACCATGACCACTAGATGGCACTGTGCATGTCGTTTTCACAAAAATAAATTTTGTAGCCTCAAAAATTCTGTTCAATTTGATTTTTTTTTTGTATGACATTTTTAACAATGGACATTGTCTCAAAGCAGCTTTACAGAGATGCAGCAGTTATAAAAGAATGCATACGTTTGTTCCCCTATAATATATATAAGCAATGTGGATTAAGGGAATTGCTCAAGGACCCAAGAGTGGCAAATTAGCAATGCCCCCCAACCTTCCAGTGAGATACCCAGAGCCTCAACCACTGACTTACTGCTTCCTATTTTTAGTACATATTATTACAATAAAAACTTACTTTTATATGATCTGTAAAACCTTGGGAGCAACCAGACTCAAAAGGGAACCCATCGGTATCTTGGTGGCACTGAATGTTCATTCATTACTGTTCCATCATTGTTGAGGTGTACAGTGATAGATGGTTAAATGCAACTTGTGATCCTGAGCCACTGTAGAAGACTGTTAATAGCAGTACTCAATTGGGGACCCCATAAGGCATTAGGGAACCCCCATGACAAGTTAAAAAAAGACTTAGGGGCATCCCCAAGATTATTTTAGTAAAAAATATATTAATTACACAACAACTGGGGACCCCCATAAGACTCAGTTCTAACACTGGTTAATAGTAATTACATTCCACATCCTTCCTCAAAAAGTTGCTCAGTTAAAAAAAGTCACCTCCATCTAGCAAATCCTGTAGAGTGGCCATTGTTCACAAGTGAATATAATCCCCTTATAGAATTATAGTCTGTGATTGGTCAGAAATAAATCCAATCTTATTATTCCAGATGAAGAAGTAAATGTTATGGGAAAAGTCAGTTTCTGGCACTTGTTTCAGCCGTGTTTCTGTCTTTCCTCCTCACAGGGCTGCAGACGGCGTGACTTTCTTATCGGCTGCATTGGCGTCAGCAATAAAACCAAATGGGAAGTTCTGGATGGTGTCATCCGACGTCTCTTCAAGGTGCAGTAAAACAGAAAACTTCAGCATAATTCAACAAAAAACACCAGTGGATCTTTTTGACCAATCAGAATCAAGAATCCAATAGTTTTGTGCTATGAAATAATATTCAGGGAAGATTTTCCCTAAACGTGTGTGTGTGTGTGTGTGTATGTATGTGTGTGTCCTGCAGGAGTACATCATACACGTGGACCCGGTCTCACAGCTGGGCCTGAACACAGACAGCGTGCTCAGCTACGGTATCGGAGACATTCGGCGCACGAGCGAAGCCGACACGCCAGAGCTGCTGCCCTGTGGCTACCTGGTGGGAAACAGTGACACCATTTCCGTCCACCTGAAAGGTAAACTGCACTTCTGCATTATTTTGATCTGATCCTGTTTGCCCTCTTTTTGCATGGATCCATGCCATGTACTAGGATTTTACAACACAAATGTATTTCAAAAGACATTATTTAGTAGACAGTAATACCTCTAAATGCTAAAACTGATGAGTACAGACTGTAGGTGGGAGCATTTGAAACCACTTTAGGACCCTTGATTTAGGCTTAAAATGCTCAGAAAGCATAAAACAGAACTGGCACTGTTCACGAGCTAACAAGAGACTCCTCATGCATTTTTCAGTTGCCATAAAGTGACAAGTACCGAATTAAATAAGTAAATTATTTATTATAAGTAGAATTTATATATATGGAAATAAAGCCCAAAAGCCTTTTCTGTGCTCAAGGATCCTCACATTTACAGTATTTAGTAGGCGCCCCTTATCCAGAGCGACTTACAACTGAACAGTTATGTGTTGAGGGCCTTACTCAAGGGCCAAGCAGTGCCACCTACCATATTGGCATCCTTCCAATACTAAGAATTTACCTGCCTACAGCTCAACACCAAATTAGGTATATATATTTATATATTTTAGGATATTGGATATTGTCTTAAAGCAGCGTGGAAATAAATTGTAAGTTTGTCCCATGAGGAAGAAGATATAACCATCTGCCAGTCAAAGTTTTCTCTAGAAACGTTTAAGGGAGGGAAAAATTCTGCAATGCCTTAGAGATGTATTACTACCGAACTATAGTTTGGATCTGTGTGTTTGGATCTGTGTTGCTTTGTAGGTGTCGAGGAGCACAGTGAGGACGCGCTGGTGTTCGAAACGCTCATCCCAAAGCCTATTCTAAATCGCTACGTGTCCCAGCTCAAGGAGCACCGGCGCATCGTTCTTTCTGGACCCTCAGGCACCGGAAAGAGCTACCTGGCTATGAGACTGGCTGAGCACATGGTGCTGATGGAGGGACACTCACTGAGCAAACAGCTCATTACATCTTTCAATGTGGACAACAAGTCCAGCAAGGTGGGGTTTCAAATTTAATTTATCCACGTGTAGCTGCAGCAGCCGAACCTAACCAATTAATTTGATGCGATAGTGAGAAATATTTATTCAGCGTATTTCACCATCCTAAATAGGGTTGCAAAATTCCAGGACTTTTCCAGACCGGAAACTTTCCATAGGAATTAATGGGAATAAACTGGGAATTTACACCCCTTACATGCACCGTGTATTCCTCCATAACATAACACATCATTTCTTTAGTCCTGCACACAAAATAATGTCAGAAAAAATTCATCTTGGCGATTATTTTATGTAAATTACATAAATATCATACATTTATGTTTGAAAACTTCCTTGTGCTGTGTGTAAGCTATTGTGCTACAAGTCAAAAATGTCGTTTAAAATCTGTATGTTTGCATGTGTCAGCTTATGACCAAACAAAAGGTTTATATATATATACTTGCATAAATTAAAATATATAATTTATATAATTAAATTTAAATAAATTATATAATTATATCCATTTCTAATTAATTCCCATAAATTTCCATAATTTCATATCAATTCCCGTAAGTTTCCAACTCGGAAATGCCCAAAAGAAAGTTCCCGTGGAAAGTTTCCAGGAAATTTACCTGCAATTTTCCACCACTTTGCAACCCTAATTCTAACCACAGTTTTGAAGGATTTCCGATCTGAAGTTTTGTGAAGAGTTGAAATGATGTTATTTAGGAGCTGAAGCAGTACCTATCGAACCTGACTGAGCAGTGCATCAGCAGCACACGGGCCGCAGAAGCTCCTCGAGTCGTCGTCATAGAAAACCTGCACCATCTCGGCTCCCTGAGCGAGATCTTCAACGGCCTGCTGAACTGCAAACACCAACGCTGGTTAGTAGCTCCACAGACAAAAACTGGATCACGCTGCATTATATCCATTTTACCTACATATCTCCACTGACACACACCATGTAGGTCTCTTTATATGTATACACTGGCAGTGTGGTGATGAGTTTGGAGTTTCAAAACAAACAATGTGTCTGCTGACTTAATTACAAACACATACCTTGTTGGTGGACACTGAGACCCTACAGATCATTGTTGGCTTTATAACATTGCACTTTTCAAAGAAAAATGGAATCTAATTGGTCAGAAGATATACTTTAGGGTAACAGTAAAGCTGCCTCTCACTGAGCCTAATCCCACAATTACATTGTTGATAACTATCCCACTTTCCTCGTAAAACTCGGTGCCACCCAGATGAGGATTGGTTCCCATCTGAATCTTGTTCCTCATGGTTTCTACACAAATGTTAAAAAAAACTTTTTGAATATGTATTATAATCACCAGTCTCTGTGTGTTCACAGCCCCTATATAATCTGCACGATAAACCAGACGTCGTCAACCACGTCCACCCCGGATCTGCAACTTCACCATAATTTCAGGTAGGGTTTCTTTAGTGCACTTAAAAGCCCACAAACACATTACACACCCTGATTTCTCTCTTATTTTTTACTCACCGTATAATATTTCAGGGATCTTTCAAACTCTCCACAAGAGGGCACTGTCCTGCTACTCTTTTCTTAGATTCCAGTTTAAGTATTATATGGTGCGTTGTAACACACACCCAAAAGTAATATACACTGAGCATATATGTATAGATGTATAGATCTTTAACTCATCTTAAACCTTACAGTCACATACACTAAGGGAAGTGGTAGCTAAGTAAAAATCTGGTTCCACTCTTGGGGCCCTTGAGCATGGCCCTTAACTCTCCGTAATCCAGGGGCGCTGTATCATGTCTGACCCTGCGTTCTGACCCCAACTTTCTAACATTGCTGAAAAATGAAATACTCTGTTCTGTAAAAAGTAAATGTGACAAGTAAACTCCCACTTTGCCCGAATTATGAATTCATTTAATTAATAATTAATTAATTATAAGATTGTATAAAAATTTCAGACTTTTTTTTGATTATGGTCACTGGATAATAGTTTAGTACTCAGACTAAATACACACACAGACTGTGGTTAAATGTGTCAGCAATTCCACTGGATTTGTGCGTAACATTATGTTTTACTATATAAATTATAAAAGAATCTTCAATTCATTTTAATACACAGGAACTATAAGGTTTGTAAACTGTATGTCAGTCCAAAGAAGTTTTAGCTCCGTGGGCTAAGATGTGGGACGTCTGATTAGAGGCTCAGGAATTCCCAGCACCACGAAGCTGCTACTCCTGGACCTTGAGCAAGGCCCTTAACCCTCAACTGCTCGCTTGTATATATATGCATGTTGCTCTGGATGAGGGCATCTGCCAGATGGTGTAAATGTAGTAACAAGTACACAGCTCTCAAATGGCGGTGTTTTAACTTCCTGTTTCAGATGGTTACTTTGCGCCAATCACGCTGAACCAGTGAAAGGCTTCTTGGGCCGTTTTCTGCAGCGGAAGCTTCTGGAAACCGAGATCAGCAGCCGCACGCGTAACGCTGACCTGGTGAAGATCATTGAGTGGATCCCGTGCGTCTGGCAGCATCTCAACCACTTCCTGGAGAAACACAGCTCCTCTGATGTTACCATCGGTGAGTTCAGTTACAACCAGTAACATCCTGACTAGTGTATTGAATTTAAAAAACTCAGCCGGAACCTCTTCCTCTGCAGGGCCACGCCTCTTCCTGTCCTGTCCTATGGACGTTGAGGGTTCTCAGGTGTGGTTTACAGACTTGTGGAACTACTCCATCATTCCCTACATGCTAGATGCTGTTCGTGTGGGGCTGCAGGTACAAACACGCAAAACATTTATACCTTATTGTGTGACTGCAGATATTTTGTGTTTATTTTAAGTAACATTTTGTGTGTGTTTGTGTGTGATATAGCTGTATGGTAGAAAGGCAGCCTGGGAGGACCCATCTCTCTGGGTGTTGGAGAATTACCCCTGGCCCCCCGGCCCCCAGCAACTCCAGTGTCCTTCTTTGCTCCAACTGCGGCGTGAGGACGTGGGCTTTGACAGCTTCCCCTGTGAACCTGGCACACAGGGCACAGAGATCACACTGGACGGGGCAGAATGTGACCCACTGGTGAGACCGCAACCCACATTTTAATCAAATTGTCTACAATCTATGTAACACTTGTCAGTGTATTTCCATGGAAATGTTACCATATTTTTTAGCAACATCACTCGGTTCCTAACATTTGCACAGACAGGAGGGAGAGAGAAAGTAGAAAGACAAATCGTTCTATCGCGTTTTTTTTTCATAGCTTTGTAACAGTTAAAGGTAAATCTGTTTCTTTTCATTTTTCAAACTCTTCAGGACATTTTTTATTTCATTTTGTTTTGGCTTGATAATTAGAAGTGAGATAAAGAAGAGAGTTTGGTGAAAAGATGATCTTTATATTGTAGATGCTACAGCATTATTGTTCCTTAAAAAAATATAAATATATATTCTTGTTCTCCGTTAATGGAGAATAGTAAACTTTAGGGTGGCAACAGTAACTCTGCCATCCTCCTGCCATCCTCGCCCTCATTTCTTTGATATGTGATTGTTTTTAATGAAGTGGAATAAAACCAGCAATATGATTGCACGACTTTTGGTGTCAGGGCCAAGAATTAAATTTAGATTACCAGTGTAAGAAACAGTCAAATGTTTTTATTAGGTCTAAAAATGCAAAAATAGGATAAAGACATGAAAATCCACAAATCCAATCCAAATCCCAAACGTTCAGAGACCAAAAGAATGCATAGGGAAAAAAATGTACCAGTAGGCACAATAAGCATGAACAATTTGACTGGAAGGTTTAGCAACATTTAAATAAAATACGAAAAAGAAATGGGACACAGGTGGCAGTAATCATACAAAGGGAAAATATCATGATGGAACAATGGCGGCCTCTAGGGGCCAAAACACAACACAACACAAATCCACACAGTCCTGAATCCTGACCTTTTGACATCTCCTTATTATCATAGATGAATATGCTAATGAGGCTAAAGGAGGCGGCTCACTGCACCGGCCCGCTGATCGACGACAGCGACTCCCTGCAGCAACTGTGACAGCGAGGACATCTCTGAAATCTCATTGGTCGAATCTATACTGTGATCAACCAAGCAATACGTCTTACTCTTCCGTGAAGAGAAAAGTTTACTATCAGTAACGGCATCAACAACTGGAGAATCACTGATGGAATGATATGGATCATAAAAAAAGAAATGACAAGCATGGAGCAATTAGACTTGTTGCTAACACGGTTGGCCTTGTTGACTTTGTGTAACGAATCTAACTGTTTAATCACATGACCTTTGTGATTACTTGCGGCACCTTGTTTTTTCCTGTGAACAAAGTATACATGCCTTCGTAACTAGCCGTCATGCTAGCTTGAAATCAAGCCACCATAATTGTCACGCGCTCCACATGTCTTGTTGAATGGCTTTCGGCATGCAAAGTGGAGGAAACACTTAGACACCGCCAAGTTTGTCGTTTGCTAGCAACACGTGTGCTAGCTAACTGTACAAATCGATTCACATTTTCTGCATAGTCATGGGGTTTTATATTTAACAGTCGAAAAATGACTCTGTGTTGATCGATCTTCGGGTGTTTCCTTCTGCATTGTCGAATGCACCGTAAATTTAAGTCGTGACGTAAAAAATTAACAGAGGAGATTATAATCAAATTATAATAATGTAGTAGTAATAATGACAATCGTTTTGATGACGTCAAATGGAATTCCAAGGAATTCGTTTGAGTGAACAGATTAGTCAAATTGCAACAAAAGCAATCAGTTTTACACAATGTTTTACGGAATATGAAAACATGCAGCGTTATTACGTCACAAGTTCTACGAGCCAATCAGGTTGCGGTATGCAGATGAAGGCCACATAGGGCATCGGTTTACTGAAAAAAAAATCAGGCTTACCTATTGTTTGTATTCCATATTCAATCCATTTGGATTCATGTTCAGATTCATGGATTCTTGGATTCATGTTCATGTTTCTGGGTTTTAAAAGCGTTGGGCATTTTGTCTCTGTCTTTGATGTATACAGCAATACTGGATTGTTCTCAACAAATTTCATTGTTAAATTTCATCTTTAGACACTGAAATGTTCCGGTGGAGCAAACACAGGATGTCTTGAATTTCTTTGGACATGTAGTATATACCATGCACAAGTTTCTTTCCTCAGTTTAGTGTCTCAAGGCTGCTCTGAGCTCCAGCTTCTGCAGTGTGGGGTTTAATTTTCAGCAGAAATACATTTCAGGACATCATGGTGCATATTCAAGGTCTTTTTTTTTCAATACGAGTTCAGACTTGACTAATCTTGTGCATGCACAATCAAGGAAATTGTATCACGTGGGCTCTTTGGAGCTTCCGTGCACAGTAAGGAACATTGTACTGTAGGTGGTGCTCATGTTTCCAAACGCCTTACAACTTTTCTAGTAGGAATCTTAAATGCTGGAAATGTTTCCGCACACTTTGACGCTGGTGTGTTTAAGCGGAACATGTTTCTAATTAAAGCCATCATGAGAAATGAGTTTCTTGAACATCTGGTGAGGTCATCACAAGAGCTTGGTGCTCCGTTTTACAGCCAAAACAAAGTGTTGGAATTTTCATGCTGGAATACCACAAATCATTGTAGCTTCCAGAATTTCTTCAAATCACGACACTTCAGAGGAGCGGTTCGGAATTTCAGATCAAAGCTACTCTGACTCCTCCTTTTACTCCTCCTTCTTATGACCAACTCATCAGCAAATTTTTACTCACTGTATACTTATATACCTTGCATATTGTTAAACGAGTCTAATTTTGTCAATTTGTCTGAGGTTCTGTAGAAAATGGTATCATTATTTCAGGTCTAGAAGCACTTTGAAAGAATACGAACCGCTCCCTTAATCTCATCGAATTCTCCGAGACGGTGATGACTGCCTGTTTTCACGAGAGTCTCCTTTGTTCGAACGGAGAGTGTGATTAGGGAATTGATTATGTGAATTGCCAAAAGAGGAGATTAAAAAGACCTCTTGTTTTATGTGTCCATACACAGAAGCACTTTGATAACACACACACACACACACACACACACACACACACACTCAGTAGTCTTTGGTACTCTTTTGCCTAATCTAAAGTCCTCTGAGTGATTTGCTTTCCCAAGAGCCGAGTGCCGGCGTGTCTAGTTGGTCGATCGGGAGAATTATCCCACTGTGTTTTTTTTTTTTTTTTTTAACACTGTTTCAAAGGAGCACTCTGCGCTGCTTTTGTTTAAACGTCTGCACTTTGTTCGCTCCAGAAATGAAGGCTTTTTTTTTCCTCGGGCCTTCGTGTGACATACAGCGTCGGAATTACGGAGCTTTTCTCGACGGACCGTCGGATTCATGGGACCCTATGCAATTTTTCTTTAATAGTTGTGGATTCTAACACTGACACATTTTGTTTTCAAACATTGCTCGTATTTTTTTCTTTTGGGAAATTTGTACGATACGTGTGTACATTTGAAACTTTGTACCAGAAATTGACCATGTTCTCTAACAGTTTTGTAAAGTTAATGATGTACAGATGAGTTTTCTATCACCATGTACAGATTGTTCAGGTTTTTTCTTTTTTTTTTTTTAGCTCTTGGAAAATAAAGACCATATGTCTCTCATCTGTTGATTATTTGGTGTCATTTGTAGCTTACAGGACAATAGAGTACGCTTGTGTGATTATACAGTAGGATGAGGATTAGTCGAGGAATCGATATCATTCGAAACTCAATTTCAGCTCAAAAGATTAAAATAAAAATTCCAGCCGTATCTCCAAGTGAAAGATTATACATATTATGTAACACTATTTATTTTGGCAGCTTTTATACTGCGATTTGTGGTTCTACAACTCAGTTTTTAGATTAACATCTAATTTAGCATCATGATCAGAATCCGATCGAACTTGTGGGAAACATTTTGGGGCTCAGCGCTGATTTAAAGTGACTTCATTCTCATTATCTAAAGTCTGATGTATAATTTGTTTCAAATAAAAAAGGACATGAGAAACAAGTCAGTCTTTTTTAGCTTTAATGATAGGTATGTTTTGCTAACAAACATTCACAGATAACTAGCAGACAGCTAATATATTTAAGTGAGCCTAGCTAACTTATTTCAAGCTAATCTTATATTTAAAAATAAATTAAAACTTGATTGAGCTAGTCTATTTATTGTTTACGTAATTCTGACAGACATTGACACTCATTCTCTCAATGTCTAAACCAAGTTTTGTTTGTGTGTTTATTTTTTAACTACAGACTTATAGGGCATTAGTCCATGACTGGTAAAATCCCCCTTAACAGAATTCCTCATGAAAGTGAAGAAATGTTCTTGTTCTTTCGGCTTCTCCCATTAGGGGGCGCCAAAGCGGATCTCTGATTTATAAAAAATATATATATATTTTGCCTTTTTAAAATTTTTTGCCCTAAACCTTATATGATTTTTTAAACGTGTAAAATGTAAAAGTTTTTTGTATTATTTTTCTTGTTGTTTTGTTTTACATAAAACAATTCTCGGGGTGAAAAATACTCATTATAGTACTCTAATTTGCATCTGTTCTTGAGGTGATTTGTGGGATGTTCAAAACAAACAAACAAACAAACAAAAAACAAGTCTTATTCCCTTTGGATTTTAATATGCAAAAATATTTGCCCCACTCCAAGTATTTACACTTCATCCTTACAAACATCAGCATACAAAATAATATATGACTTAAGTTATACATTTAGGATCTACATCGTTTAGATTAAACATGGAAAATCTAAACAGGGAAAAAAAGGAATCATCAGGAAAAGGTATGAATCTTGTTCAGCTATAAAATGCTTTATACAAAATAGTTCCAAATATGTTCGTAAAAAAAAAATTATACAAAAAGTTACAGCTGCCAAAAACGCAGCCAAATCAAAGGCATTAATTCAGTAGCCTGAATATTTCATGCATATTCATTATTCTTTTTTCTTTGTTTGTTCGGTGTGGAAATGTAGCTACTTAATAGCTGCCTCATTAATAACATGGATGTGTTTCTGTGATGGAATAAACAAATAAAAAAAAATTGATAAACTGCATTGTAAATCAAACCAGCAACAAATAATCGTCAAAAATCTTCTGAGTCACTTTAACACTGAAATTTTAATACTGATGCATAATATTTATGAAACCCTCTGCTGGTGGGTGTCAAAACCTTTCTACAGAGGTTGAATGTCTGTCAGCTTGATTCAGTCTAACCCCTTAGTAGGATCTTTTCCATTTGGAGAACTGAAGATTAGACACACAGTCTGTTTTTTTTGTGTTTCCTGGCTACGATACGGTGATTTCTTCATCATCTGAAGAGTCCGAGTTTTTGCTGGAGTATGACGGAGACCTGAGGAGTGAATCTGAAGCGTTTTGAAGATCTTTGCCTATGTGAGGATGGTAGAATGCACCATGTGGCATGTCCCTTTCAAGATTCTCGTACTTGATCCCGACGTCACTGAGATCCGGGTTAGGGTTGGTCTTTGTTGGCAGAGTTTGTTCTCGACAGCCACCTGAGGACAAAAGTTCCCTCTCTTTGGAATTCCTCCATTTCATTCGTCGGTTTTGGAACCAGATTTTGACCTACAAGAAAAAAAAAAAAATCATTAAGAATTACAACAAGCAAGTTGGTTTAAAATGCTTGCTAGATCACTAGCGTTTATCTCTTGTAGGACCTACCTGAGAGTCTTTCAGGCCGAGTTTCACGGCTAGCTTCTTCCTGTCTGGTTTGCTGATGTACTTCTGCTTCTGAAACATTTTTTCCAAAGCTTTGCGTTGCACGTCTGAAAACACAGCCCGCCTCAGCATGCCTCTCCTCGGCTTCCCCCTTGCCGAAAGTGGCCATGAGAAGGTTCCCGGTATAGGAACCACCGAGTTTGAAGCTGTTAAAAAAGAGGCATCATTGAGTCCATCAGATAGAGACAGGCAGATGTATACAAAGTCAATTCTTCCTGCTCTAACCTTATTGAAGGGGATCCATTTGAGTGGAACGAGGCAACTAATTAGCACATTTGCTTGGCTCCCCAAAAGCATTGGTATGGTAAAAAAGGCCGAGTAGCTATTCAGTCTCCTCCGGTGGAGGACACAAAGCGCTAATGAAGCGTGCACGGTAATTGTGTAGTAATGAACTAACTGAAAAAAGGCTTAAGACAGGCCACTAAAGCCATATATTATGGCGACAAAAAGGGGATTTACACTTCGAAACTAAACACAATTGCATGCCAAGATCATTTGGAGAATACTGATGGTGGGGATTTATTTTAGCCTTATACCAGCCTATTCCAAGCTATTTTCAAAGGTCTATTTGCATCAGCTATAGGCTAAGTGATATAGACCTAAACCTACATTGTACAACCTACAAAAGCCTGATGCTGTGTTCTTTTTTAAAAAACCATTCATTAGACTGGGTCCTAAATGTCCTGAATAAACCGAATTACTCAATTCGATTATATTTTTTTGCATTTCTGCTACTTTGCAGACACGGACTATGAATGTATTTAAAACAGTCTGAATCCAGCTAACTTTTGCTGTCTTGTTAACTTGTTAAATGGATAATCGCAGGCTACAAAACTAGCCATAACACCAAATGCCTAAAACTGCTTCAGTCACAACCAGGGATTTTTCTTTTTTGCCAATTTTCTTGATGTATAGTACTTATACATACTTAGTGTTATTAACCTTGCTTCATATCTTGATAAACATTTACAGATAGCTAGCAGATGGCTAATCAATTTAAGGGAGACTAGCAAAGCAAAAATCTCAAGCTAATCTTTTGTCCCTCAGAAGAACTTTAAGCAAGTCTTGAATTATTTGTTGGGTTTTTTAAAAACTAATCAGTTTGTTTGAGGACAAATTTCTGACGGACAAAGCGACTTGTTCGCTCTGTGGCTCAACCGAATTTGGTTTTAGCCTCCATTTTTACAAGCATTGGTTTTATTGTTAGCTTAATTGGCCTATGAAGGCGCCTTGTGAGGAGATTGGATCCTTGAATAGAAAAAATAGGGCATTAGACCATGACTGTTAAATGGCCATCAGCATTACTGCATAAGGAAATACTGTGTTGGTGGGTTAACGGAAAGCTGACCCAATTTGTCACGGTGTGCATTACAGGCAACGACGAGTTTGCTGATGGATAATAAATGTAGTAAACAATAACTCTCACCACTCTGTTGGCTAGTGTTCTACGTAGTGTATAGCGAAGGCTATGCTCGCTACTTATTAACTTTTTTTCCAAACAAAAAACCCCACGTCAATCAAATATCATCTGAATCACGATCATGAAGCTCACAGGGTATGAGTGTGACATCTTTTTAGCTTTATATCGTAGAAGACGGAAAATCCTGAGGTAATATATATCTTCCTACAGGCGTTATGATATAAACTCCGAACATGTGCATACCTCCACACAGCTAAGGCTTAACATGTCAGTGTTTGACAGCTTCTAGTTACACCATGTATGTGTGTGTGAGTCAGTGTGTGTGTGGCTTCCCAGAGGGAGCTGCCCTAATTGGTCACAGTGCTAAAAGCTTTGTGGGTGATCTGCGTTTGGCTCGGTGGGAAAATGGCGGTGATGAAGAGAAGGGACCCGCCTTAAATTTGAACCGTGAAAATCCTGACTAATTTGTAGATCAGGAGGACAAAATGTCAGCAGTCACTGCACTTTGCTAAACAGGCCCTTGGAAATTGGCGAGACACGATTTCACAATTGCGGCCCTTACAAAACTTGGACGCTGTCAAGGAGCTGTGTAAATCCTTAAAAATGTCCTGATTGCTTTATAATAATATGATAATATGCATATTATTGTGAAATTTGTTTTTAAATAAGGATTTGTATGAGATGCACTATAAGAGAAATGTTATAAATGAAAGGAAAACAGCTACTCACCAGGGAAATAAGCGGCTCTGATGAATGGATGGAATGATGCCTCAAAGTAGGGGAAGGGAAAGTGTTTGGGGCTCATGCTATGCAGCAAAGGTGGAGGTGATGCTGTTAAACACAAAATAAATACACAACATTCACTGCACAATGCATGGGTTGTAAATTGAATGAAATTCTCTCTGTATGAATCAGCGAATTAGTCGTATTTATTAATATAATTAATCTCTTTAAATAATTTTTTTCTTATCTGTCTGTAAATAATTACTCAAGTTTCCACAAAATATATATCAACGTATAATACAAGTTTCGTTATTTGTTCGTTTTGTCGTATTGAGTTGTATATCATGTATTTTTATTATATGCACACAAAAAAAATTTACTTTTGTGTAGCACATTTACTAATTAATTAATGCATTCTTTAAAAAAATCACTATAATATATATATATAAATAATACTATAAATATATAACTATATTTTACTAATATTTTATGATTAAAAAGGTGTGTATTTTATTTACATTTACATATATAATTATAGCTACAAAAAACATTATTATTAAATTATTATTAAAATATTATTATTATTATTATTATTATTATTATTATTATTATTATGTAATTTTCCACTTTTCACACACTCACCGTTTCTGGTGTCTGGTGCAAGAATAGCGTTCACCCCGAACTTCAGGTATCCGGGGTCGGAGTGTGTGTGGGTGTGAGTGTGGGTGTGTGCGTGAGGTGGGGTGTGGGTGTGTGTGGCGGTGCCGATGGCGGTGGTCTGCGGCGGTGAGCTGCTCCTGTCGGTAGCGGAGGAGACGCGGGTGCTCTCGCGGGCGTTGGGGCTCGCGGGCGGCGGACGCGCTGTAGGGAAGGTGTCGCGGCCGATGCGCAGCAGATCCTCCACCCGGAAGCCGGACGGCGCCGTGAAGGCCGAGCGCAGGGTCCGAGGCAGCGACAGCAGGTTGGGATACACGGCGGGAGGAGCCATGACGCCGGGCAACATCTCTGCACCGAGCAGAAGAATAGAAGTGTTTCAAAATAAAAATAATAATAATAATAATAATAAAGCAGCTGCTGACAATCAAAACCAATGCAATGGAAAAACTCCAGGTCTCCCAGGTCTCTCTCTCTCTCTCTCTCTCTCTCTCTCTCTCTGTCTTTCTGGCTGTTTCTCTGGCTGTCTCTCTCTTACAGGGGTTTATATAGTGCACGGGCTTCACTCCAGTCTTTTCAAGCCCTGAACAATAAGGTGAGCGGAGTTTCTCCTCCCGGAGCTCCAGGAGCCTCTCAGCCTCACCGCCGCGCTCTGATTGGAGCACAAATGAGAACGCAATCAATTATGACGCATTAGACTTCATAAGCACAAAGTGGAGCAATCAGATTCATGAGCTTAACAATAACACACACACACACACATACACGGACACGGACACACACACACACACACACACAGTTATGTTTAGCAACGTTACAGATGTGAGACTGATTATAAGGCACGTAAAGCGCAAAGGAGTTAATAAAATAGAATAATTATAATAATAGTTTAAATTGTGTATCTATCTATCTATCTATCTATCTATCTATCTATCTATCTATCTATCTATCTATCTATCTATCTATCTATCTATCTATCTTATCTGATGTATTCTCTCCAACTTTGCTCATAGGTACATTTACGTTTCTGTCGTTTTTCTGTGTTTTGTTTTTCTGTTGAATTTTCAATTATTACTTTATTAAGCCAATTTCTTTTAATTTCATGCGAAGTATAAAAACCCGGGACCTCTGTATTTTTTTTTTTTTGTTGTTTGTTTGTTTTTTACGACTTCGAATCGATTGCTAATAAATCGGATTTTAAATGAAGAATCCCGGGGACGGGAAATAGTCGGGAAAAAGTGCGCAAATAAATAAATAAATAAATAAATAAATAAAGCCCCGCTAAAAACATTTCAGAGAATGAATCTATGAATAATAATAATAATAATAATAATAATAATAATAATAATAATAATAATAATTCTACTAAAGGACTATTTTCAGTACTTTTACGTTTGTTTGTTTTTATCTGCAAAGGTATCAAGATTTAAAAATGGCCTACAAGAACGTCGGCAATAATAATAATAATAATAATAATAATAATAATAATAATAATAATAATAATAATAAATGCATGGCCTCTGATGGGATGTTACAAGGCCTGTGACTAATGGCACCCAAGGGAATGGGGGATCTGACACTGTTGTGCATTTAGGGGTGATCAACAGCCTGCCTATCTATCTATCTATCTATCTATCTATCTATCTATCTATCTATCTATCTATCTATCTATCTATCTATCTATCTATCTATCTATCTATCTATCTATTATTACATTTTAGTAGGTTTTGTTTTAACATTAACACTCTTGTCTAGTATAAGCAGGTTTAACACGTTAAGCTTTGGTGCAGAGTGTGTGTGTGTGTGTGTGTGTGTGTGTGTGTGTGTGTGTGTGTGGGTGTGTGGTTGTGTGTGTGGGTGTTTGGGTTGGTGGGTGGGAGTTGTGGAGATTAGAGCTGGAGCCGGAGAGCAGCTATGCACTGACAGCCATTAAATCCATATTAACTCCACATTACACATTAAAGCCAGAGAGAGCAGGGCTAAGGCTCCTTCAGCCTGATCCACTGCACTGCACCTGCTCTTCCTGCTACACTCTTCCCGTCTCCTCTCTTCCTGCCACCCACTTCTCTTTCTTTTCAGCCTGGACTTTTTTTTAATTATCCTGTATCTCTTCTTCGCCCTGTATTTTCTTCTCAGCCAATACTTTCTCATCAGCCTATATTTCCTCATCAGCGTATACTGTTCATTAGACTGTATTTTTGGTATACTATATTTTCTCCCAGGTCTGTATTTTCTTCTTCAGCCTGTGCTTCCTTTTCAGCTTGTCCTACATGCTTAGTCTGAACTTTCACTCAGTGGCTTTAGCCTGTATCTCTTCATCCTTACTGTTAAACACATACTCAAACACAACATTAGACTAATCTTAAATTAGTGTATGGGAAATGTTACTATGAGCTAAAGCAATCACTGTGTGTGTGTGTGTGTGTGTGTGTGTGTATATATATATATATATATATATATATATATATATATATATATATATATATATATATATATATATAGAGAGAGAGAGAGAGAGAGAGAGAGAGAGAGAGAGTTTACTTTAATTGTTTTTATTATTATTACTATTGTTTCTTTATTAATATATTGAGAAAAAAATTAAAATTTTCCATACATGCATATATTTATGTATGAGTTCACAAACTACGCATTTTTGGAACTATCTTGGAATGATGAACTGTTCTTCCAAAAGGTATTTCCTTAGATGGTGGGATAATATCTATCTATCTATCTATCTATCTATCTATCTATCTATCTATCTATCTATCTATCTATCTATCTATCTATCTATCTATCTATCTATCTATATTTTTATTATTATTATTATTATTATTATTATTATTATTATTATTATTATTATTTATGAACTATTGAAAGGTTTAAAAAGCATTCTTGTCTTTGCAGATTATAATGCAGATGCAAATCTTTGGAACTGAATTATAGGCTTAGTCCTAATCTGAACCACACAATACAGGGAGTCTATAATGCATTTAGGACCCTTGTGAGACTGACTAAATGATAGACTCATCTACATGACACAGTGTATTTCCACTCATAAGCTCTATAGGCATTTTAAAACGTCACTGTGTCACAGATCAAAATCGCTGACAATGCCATTTCTTTTGCCCCCTCATAGTTATTTTAGTCTTATACTCATTTTTAATATGGTTATCATGCAAATGATAAAAGCATGTTTAAATATTTTATTCAGATTTGAAATGCACTTTTTTTAAAACAACCCCCCTCTGGTATATAAATCATTATCACCGCGTATTCTTTGCATATTGTCATGAGTGTAGAATGTGTATATGTTGTGCATTATTGCATTTGCTTTCTCTTATTTACATTTTCTATCGTTTCTTCTGTAAGTTTTATTCGGATGCCCACCACCTGGCAGGTCTTGGTGGAGAAAGAAAAAAAAAAACGACTGAAAAAGAAAAAAACATGTAAATGTCAGCAGTTAAATAGTGTCTGGGGAAAGCCATAGCGTTGCCACGCAGACTCAGAACAGGAGAGATCTTTGTGGTTGTCAAAATTGCTTTAAATTAAGGGCCTATTCTGAACAGGCGATCACTCGCTGTAAAGGCTCGGGTCATGCTAACCTGACGCATTCTTCTTTAGTACAACTTTAATAGGGGTAGCGTTTGGCAAAGCCACTCAATGAGAAGTAGGACACACACACATACACACAAAAGTGCAGGCATTCTTTTGGAAGGAGAGCTTCCCTATTTAAACTTGTGAAGGCCTGTTTGGGTCCATCAGCACAATCTCCTGCTTTGTTTTAGACCTGAGCAGGGGGAAAAGCACCTTGTCGAAAGGCTGCCATTGAGGCGGGCTGATGGGATGAGCGTGAGTCCGAGGCCTGCGGCGTTGGCGTTCGTAAGGAGGAGTTGGGCTTGTTCTCCGTGCGCTTGAATGGGGGATGCCAGCGCCCGGTGGCTTGGCCAGCATTGATGCGTTTTAGCCGAGTAATCGGATTGTAAGCGAGCCGCGGCATTTATGTCAGTTCACATTTCGTCAGGGCCATAATAAGCGTGGTCGCGGCTCAGGGTCCGGCCATTGAGAACACGGCTTGCGATTCATTGTGGGCGAAAGGCAAAGCCTCATTTAATTCAAATATAATTCTCATTCGGAGCATTTTACAGATCGGTGTATTTGCATAACAGCGAAGAACTTTTGCCTTTTCAGGGTGTAAGCATGGGTGAGTAGGGCCTAATGTGTGTGTGTGTGTGTGTGTGTGTGTGTGTGTGTGTGTGTGTGCACTTCTTTTCTCCTGTCCCCTTGCTTGGAATCTATATGTGGAAAATGTAAGCAAAAGTAAATGGGTTTTCTCACAGGGATAAGCAAACAGGGGGGAGTGAGGGAAACCACACAATAACATTTCGCGTCTTTTCCGCTGAAGGAGCAGCACTAAATGTGCAATGGCAGTGTAATTGGTCTTTAATGATGTGAACTGTCACACCATGCCATTTCACACACAGCCCACATTATTAGGCTTTGTTCGCTAGTTTTAAAAGTCTCTTCTGTGCCCAATTCATTCATGACTCTATTCTGATTCCAGGAAACACTGATATTCATTATGACAAATATATATATATCTTGTAATTATGCACTTTAAATGTTACTAATTTTTACATGTAGGAAAGATTTTTTAAAGATGCACATGGGTATTTAATTATATTATTCTTTTGGTTGTAGTAAAGGTATTGTAGTACTTCTAAAGCGATTTTAAAACTTTTTCTTTTTAATTTCATTTGTTGTATTTTCTTTTTTTTACATGTCATTTCTGTGCAAAAAAAAAATTATTTATTTATTTATTTATTTAGTGCACACATATTTCGATGGAATTTTTCCCTTTTTTTTGAAATATTTATAAATTCATTATATATATATATATATTCATAATATTCATAACATCAAAATATAGAGAAGTTAATCAGGGTCAAATTAAACGTGTTACATTTATAATATAGAACAATATTATAACAATATTATAAATGTTTATTGTTCTTTATATTTATAAAGAACAATAAATATTTGTGTGGTGTGTTTGTGTGTGTGTGTGTGTGTGTGTGTGTGTGTGTGTGTGTGCGTGTGGATTAGCAACTTATAAAAGTGATTTTTTTTTTTTAACATGATTTTCTAAGCAAACTAGTAACCTGCACACCACCACTTGAAAACCATGTATTTATACTGTTTACACCATTAATTGTGAGACAAACATTTATCAACAGTTAAAAAAGTGTTTTGCTGACAGATTTATACCTTTTTATTCCATTTTTACATTGTGACCTCACTTCACTAGACATCTCAGTGACACACATCAACTTGTTTGCAGACCACCTGTTGCATTATAGAAACATTTTACAAATTTAAAGTTATCTATTGTGATTAACAGTATTGTATTGATAGTATTGCTATATACTCAATTTTATCCAGCTTTTTCCCTGTAACTCTTTAACTCAAGGCTTGATTAGACTTTTGAAGAACATGTAAAAGTATAATCAGTGTAATAAAATGGATCAGTCTAAATCCTGGACAGTTTTGTAGCTTTGAATGTTTCACACAAATATCTGGAGTCTCTGCCATTTCATGTTAACCTCATCAAGAGCCTTATGATTATTATGTCACAAAATCTGTCAAACAATGCAAAAATATCTGTCCAGATCTATGAGATATACACTTTAAATATACTTGATTGTAGAAGTCACTACATTATGTTGCTATGGCTTCCTAGGACTCAATATGAATGCTTTATAACCCCTCATATTTACAATTACCCAAACAGGTGTTGATGTAGACAGCTGCCAAACTAAAGTGTCTGCTGCCAAATTAGTTTCCCATCCTTCCTGTCTGAAAAATAACAAGCCTTTGAACCTGGCTTTTGTCTCTAGACCAAATTTGCAACCTACACTTTTCATTTTGTCTACCCTCCTCTGCAGAAGTGACGGCATGGTTTCTCCGGAGCGGGAAGCGGTGTTAATATCAGCATGGTAGACCTGAGATTAATCCTAATCTCCCCCTGTGTGTGTTGTGCGGTGCGGGGTTGAAAGCCATGGGCCGTTATTGGCAGGGGTTCTCTGGCTGGCTCTAGGATCTCTTGCTCTCGGATCTCGGATAGGATAATGTTGAATCTGACGGGAATGCCCACAGTGCTGTGCTTTCACATGCACTTCCTGTAGAGGGCCTTGATATTGGCTTCCCACCCCTTCAACTTTGGGGGACAGAGTGGCAACAAGCTGCTCCTTCTCCCCAGAGCCTTGTTTCTTCCATGACATCAAAAGGTGCAGCCACTTCACCATGCCTGTGTGTGTGCAGGAAAGATTAATGTTAATCTCTGCAAGCAATATTTCCTCAAGAGGAAAGAACGAAAGCTCAACAGGTGCATATGTGACCCGTCACCAGTGTCTCATTCTCTAAGTCATATGATACAAAGACGTCTCAAAGGTTTTGGAATTGTTTGAACATTTGTTTTTTCTGTGTGCAAAATTCCAATATTTCATTTTGCAGCTTATAAAAAGTAAGTATAAAGAGTAGTCAGATTATCAGAGTGAAGCACAATGTGGCGGGGAGGGAGAGAATTAAAACAAAAATAAACTCAGGGACTTTATGAAGTGAACGTTTGAACGTATGAATGTTCTCCTGTCCACTGATGGTCAAGCATGAGGGCAGGAAGGTCTAGCAGATTTCAGCAGGACCTATTGAACTCTCTGATACTTTCTCAAGAGCACCCTTTAAAGCCTACTATTTATTTTGACCTCTGTCATAGGTCCGGATGAAAAACCGAGGCGAAGTCAACCCTCGAAAGTATCTCAGCAGAAAACGTCACCGTGGGCTGTAGACAGAGCCGAGAGAATGCCATGGGCACCATTCCGCTCGCCGTACGATGAATTTATAGTCCATCTTAGGGCAGAGAATAGGAGAGTCGAAGGCCTTCGCTTCGAGCTTTGCACAAAACCCATCCATGAGTAAAGAGGCCGTCATGAACACTTGGCCTGCCCAGCTGCCTTGATGTGAATGGGTTTTTTCTTTTTGAGGCCATTCACTGCTTTCTGCCCCTCTGCATACAATGTAGGTGTTACAGCTCAAAAAGAGACAGAGCAAGAGAGAGAGAGAGAGAGAGAGAGAGAGAGAGAGAGAGAGAGAGAGAGAGAGGGAAAAAAAGAGAGCGAGTCACAGAAACGGAGCCTCGGCTTCTCGAGTGACCATCTCAAGGGCCGTTTTTCATTCTCAGTCAGTCATGAAATCATTCCTCCTTCAGATGAGGAGGGGTCTCACACACAAAGGGCCAAGGGGGCTCCCAGTGATCCTCCCAACATTTTTATGAGACTTTTTCTACCTTAGATACTAAATTTAATTCTGAATAAAAACATAGATCTCCGTCCTTCACTGTATCGTTGACAGTTTTGTTTTTCCGTTCACACACAATCCCCTTTTTTGCGTTGGCAACTTTTAGCTATTGACTCTCTCGCCTTATCACTCAGTAGACTCGTGACAAAAGGAGAGTCTTTGAGCAGTCTATAACCCTCATTGCAAGAGAGGTGAATCTAAAGACTATTAGTGACAGCGGGAACACAAAAGGAGTGATGGGGGAAGCCATAAAAAAAAAAAGGAAGACTTCCTCCCTCCCTCTGCTTTCTCAACCATGGCCGAGCATGATGCAAAGATTAAAAATGTTCATTTTAAGACTTTGCTGTATTCATGGAGGGTAAAGGTCATCTGCATAGGGCTCGATGGAAACACTTAGTGGTGCAGACACTCATTTTTTATTTTCTGGTTTGGACAGACTGGTTGCCTTGCACTGAAAAAAAAGCTTGATGGAACGATATCCCACGCTTTATCTGGTGTACATAGATTTAATGAAAAAAACAAAAAAAAAACAAAACTATCAATAAATTTAAAAAGGAAAAGCTACGGTGTCCCATCTAGAATGGTTCCTGCTGAGTGCCTCATATTCCCAGGATAAGATTCAACTTTAACCTTAATTGGGATAAAGCACCAATGATGATGATGATCAAAACAGTCTATCAATTAATCAATCAAGCTAATTGATATTATGTAAGTTTAATTGCATTAGCCTTTTTGTTCTCATATTGAGAATTGTAACTTTTTAATACCCAAAGCATATGTACCATTGTTGAAAAATTTTTAGTTTTGCATTTATTATTTATTGTAGTTTATTGCATGAAAGACATTTGTTTTGGTTTGGGTTTGTTTTTGGGTCATTTAGAGCACCACTTATTTCAAGACTATGAGTTGTCTGTATGAGATAGAGCTGATTGTACAAACTTTTTGTTTAAGCAGCAAATCAAATCAAATGTAAAGCTTACTCCCAGAAGCCTAAACATCCTACTCTGAGACATTCAGCAGCTTGTCTCTTCTTCTCATTAAAATTTTTCCATTGGTGAGTGTGTAGTATGTTTTAGTGAAAGTTTCAACTGATGCATTTTTTCATCAAGTATACATTCAGAAGTGATTAAACTGATGCATAGACTCACGATGAACAAAACCAAGAATGATATTTCTTACAATACAACAGCTAATACTTAGAAGTTTCTTCATCGTTGTTAGAACCGTAGCATGTTCGGCATGATTTCCCCAAATTTGAGTCGCATGCTTAACCTTCCCTCCATTCACCCTGCCTCAAATTAGCTTTGTTCCAAGACTCCACAAGAACCGCAGTCACACACACCCACTCGCACAAAACAGGAAAAAAGAATAAGGCGGAAAACCCGTGGATATTTCCTGGGCATCACACGCTTTTTTCGCGTGTTAGGCCCATTCGGAAACATGGATCTTGTCCGAATGAAAGCATCCGGTCGTCTCATTGCCTCCCATTGGCCTGTCTCTGCTTTGCTCAAACACACCGTATCTGAAACACCCGATGAAGTCCAAAGGTTAGCAGGGGTTGAAAAGCAGCGCTCGTTTCGGCTGGTGTCTCCATGCTGATGGTGCGTGCCCTCCCTTTATGGCCTCCCAGCAGGAGGCCTGTTGTCCAGCCACATTCACGTGCCACCGGCACACATCGGAGCGCTTCACCTGTTAGCGCACCACCAATCGGACCCACAAGGCCTTTTGTCCAGCACCCGCTCGGGCCCTTTCACCCAAACAGACTGTAATTTCATCAATTTTTCATGCCTCTAGTTGGCGTGAATACTTTTAAATTTCCATGTCTGAACATCAACAAAAAGGGAATTTCATGCCTCAAATGCAGGCGGGATAGGACAAGAATAAAGGATGAATGTATTGCAAAATAGACCAAAAATTTTTGAAGATGAATCCTAACAAACCCTACTATATTGGATCGAGTTCTCTCTTTAAATCATCGTGTAGGAATGTTTACAACCTGCACAAACCTGACAGATGAGTTGATTTGAATTTATTTGAATAACTTAAAAAAAAGAAAAGAAAAGAAAAAAAAAATTATATTTTTTATTATATTGGACTAAAAATCTAAAAATCTATAAATGTAAATATATATATATATATATATATATATATATATATATATATATATATATATATATATATATATATATATATATAGATTTTATAGGTCTAATATGTGTAATTAAATGAACAAACATTAACTCAATATTTTCCCTTCTATAGTTTTTAATTCACTCACCAAATGTACTTCTTTTATATTCAACAAGTATTTGTGATGAAATTGCTCCATGTCATGCATGCGACATTCCAGATTATGGGATTTTGTAGCAGAGGAAAAAAGCTGCTACCTGTTACAGCTGACAGAAGGTTCAGCTCGAAAGAAGTGCCTCCATTAGCTTAGAGATAATTACTTTTACACCAAGGAGCCTGGGTGTCTTTGTTAACTGCTTTTATGTGGTAGAATAGATTTGGGTATTAAGTGGCTGATGTCTGCTGGATGAAACACTCTTCTCAAACTGGTATTGGGCCGGAGGGACAGACGGCGTGGCCTCTGCCTAACATTGTTCTTTTGCATTTGAATGCGTCAAAGAGCCCGGCCCCTGGCAGAGGGCCGCGCCAACATCTTTAATCCTTAAAATATTGTCAGCGAGCGTGAATACTGCCAATCCGGCCATATGTGTAATTATTCGGTAATGCCCTTATTCACTTTCGGGGCCACCTCCTCCCAACTCTCCCATATCCAAATAATTGTTACTTTTTCTTCCAGTAAAGATTTGATTTATTTGTTTCAAGAAACTGCACAAAGAAATGACTGTATCCACACACAAAAAAGCTAACTTTATCTAACTCGAACTGGTTACACAGATCCTTCACAAAGGGAAATGTAACCAGAAATGGATAAATAATAAATTATACATGCTGTGGTTGTGGGCAAAATTGCTACAGTATATGCAGAATAAAAAAACATTTGAGTTCTCTTTGATTATGTTCCTACTGTTTTTTTTTTTTTTACTATTTTTGTCATTTTTAAAAAAGACTCATGGTGTAAAACTTACTAGCAGCGTAAACAGATGATTTCTTTGCAAAAAAACATGTGTGTTAAGAATAAGTGATGTAATTACCCAGGAGCCAAGTTGTGTCCTGTGTTATAGAAGACACAGTGATTTAACCAAGAAATGTTTGATTTCAACTCACAACAAATGTTGAAAATTTCGCTATGAATATGTACCAAAAAAAAATCTAAAGTACAAGAGTCTCAAGTTTCTAGGGAAATATTTACAAGCAAAGATACTGACTCCAACTATAGTTATTATCGACTTGTGTCCATTGCAATGTTAGCTAACATTTGAGATGGACACATTATTTTTTGTATTTCAATTTATTGTAACCAAGCTAACCTGCTACACAGCTCTGCTTCAGTAAGATTGACATAATATTTTATATCAGGGTTTTGAATGTAAGGTACATGTCAGATAAACAGTCACAATTGTCTAATATTAACTAAAATCTCACAGCTAGTTATGGAAAGGCCGGATCTTTTTACTGACTTTGAATCTTGCTCAGCAGAATGAAAACATTTTCAAGACAATTCAGTCAATTCATTTTGTTCTATAATTCTTACATTCTGTAAAGCTATTTTGAGACAATGTTCATTGTTAAAAGAAGTATAGAAATAAACTTCAATTGTATTGAATAAAATGGAAATGTTCCATTTCCAAAAAGTCAAATTTCCTCCATGTCAACTTTAACAGATTTTTGTTTGTATTCTGAAGAAAGAGAAAAAAATGATAATGCAACCAAGGACCAATGAGGAGAAACAAAATTGCTTCATTGACTCAACTGAGCCACCCATCAATGTACTCTTTAAAATAAATGTGACAGGATGAACCACAAAGCCGAAAACTTTTTTTTAATACAGTCGTTCCATAAAGTACCTTTCCTGGTACACTTTTTTTTAACCTGGTCCAGTTTCAAATTAGAACCTAAATATAACACATTGGTAGAAAGAATATAGTTATTAGTTTTTATAAGTTTTGCAAATAATTTATTACACTTTAACTAATAATTATAATATTAAATAAAATGAATTATTAACTGATTCAGCTGTCATATAATTAGTTCTGCTCCGACCTATCAAGTCTAAATTTGAGATTCTTGAGTGTGCTCAATCTCAATTCCATAGTCTAAAGAAACTTCTCCCACCACAAACATGTTTTTGTGCAATGGAAAGGTTCCATGCATGTAAAAGGTTCTTCACAGAGAAATAAAACTTGATTTATTTTCAAGTGTTGTTGCATTAAACGATAAAAAAAACGTGCAATTCTGAGACAAACCTATGTCATGTTTTTAGTAGTAATATGTACTAAAACCTAAAGGCTTCAATATTGCACTGTTTCTTTTACAATGACGCTCCCTATCTCGCTGAGAGTTTGGTGTTGGAGCTCTGCATGTTTTTCAGATGTCTGTGCATCCTGCAGAAAGGCCCTTTTGTAGTGTTCTTATTAATTCTGCACCAGTTGTCTCGTCTACATCTGTCCGAATCAGTGGAATCTTCTATGCAGGAATGAAACACTGTTTAAATCACAGCTATTGGACAGAGAACAAAGAGTGTGACTCCTTTGGAGTGCCCTCGCTCAAAATCCTCTCCACGAACCCCCCACACACACATACACACACTGGCTCTCTATAAAAAAAGCCTCTCTGTTAATTACCAACAAGTGTTGTTTGAAGGAGGACTTTTAAGACGTGGCATTCTTTCTTGCTTTCCCTTTCTTACATTTGCAATAATAAGGGCAAAGGACGTGGACCATGGAGAGGGCTCACAGTTTTTTAATTTGAGACCCATTCGCACCATCCTAATAGGACCTTACACTAGCCTCACCGGACAAGTGCGGCTCTGGACGTGCGACCAAACAATTCCCTCTCACGTCTCTCATGGAGTAAGAAAGGAACCCCAAATAAGCTGGGCTCGCTTGCTATTCCCAGCTTTAATTAAGACACTCGAGATGCACTGGGATGCTTTTCTTTCCCATAGAGGTGCTCAGGAGTGTGTGCAACAACAAGTGTGAAAAGAAAAAGAAAAGAAAAAAGTGAGGGAAGGGGTGTTTGGAGAGAAAAACAGAGATTAATTAATGGGCAACTTTAGCTGAATGAGATAAGGAGGGTGTGTGTGTGTGTGTGTGTGTGTGTGTGTGTGTGTGTGTGTGTGTGTGTGTGTGTGTGTGTGTGTGTGTGTGTGTGTGTGTGTGTGTGTGTGTGTGTGTGTGTGTGTGTGTGTGTGTGTGTGTGTGTGTGTGTGTGTGTCTGTTTGTTCTGTGTCTGTGTGTGTAAGTGACAGAGGTTTCTATCATTCACTTTACCAAACCAAGGGTCGATAAAGGCAACCAAAATAATTTTTTAGTTTCTTTTGAGAAGGAAATGAAGCAAAAATTTAGCCCAAATTTCCAAAAAAATAAATAATAATTGAAATTAAAGTAGTTTTAAACTTTAAAATAGACACCAGCTTTCTCTCCAAGCATTCAAGCATTCACATTACATCCACAAAATTTTGTGGACACCTGACTACTTGCTTTTCGAACATCCCATTTTTCCCCATTTGCTGCTAAAATAACCTCTGCTGTTCTGTGAAGATGCTCATCTCAAAGGTGTTCAATATGGTTGAGTTCTATAGCAGGCCACTCAACACCAGTGTAAAAGCAGATCTTCATCGAGCTGGCTTTGTGCACAAGGGCATTGTCATGCTGGAACGGCCACATATTGCTGGAAATATCAGTTGTCCCAAAACTTTTGTCCAAATATCAGTCATATCTGGAAAAAAACAGGTTTTTGTGGGAAAAAGAAAAATCCAGCTTTAGCTTATTTAACACACAACTGCTGCTGCTCTTGTGTTCATAAAAATATACATACCAACAAGAAGAGCAGCAGCAGTTGTGTGTTAAATAAGCTAAAGCTGGAAAGCACAAGAAGTGCTCTTTCCAGTGTGTTACATTGGTACAATGTGTTATAAATTTCAAGTTTTAAACCACTTCATAAATAAATGACTGTCCACTACTGATTTTGTAAACATGTATTTGTTGATTTCTTTCAAAGAGCAAGTTTTAACATTTTGAAAGGAGTCTTCAGTGTCGGCATGTTTTCCCGGTCAAAAATCAAATGCTTTTAATTTAAGTTTTTCGACACACAACCCATCAAACCCAATGTGTTACATGACCATGTCGCATGTTTCAATGATGACACCCACCTGTTCCTGCTCCTAATAACCCACACCTATTTAACTTCTGGTTTCATGCTTTAGATTCTGTGATTTAGATTTAGTTCAGTGTGTTTGGCACAGTATTACAAAGAGTTTGTATGTTTGTTTCTTTGAAATTGCTGTTCATGTTTCTGGTCCTTGTTTTCTGGACAATCACTGACATAAAAAGAGCTTGTTTTTATATTTAAATTATTTATAAATGAATACAAAAATATCATTAATAAATAAATTTTTTTGGCATATTGCAATTTAAGCTGTAGTATCAGGGAAAATAAAACACATTTTGGTATATTGGTAGGCGAGTTATTGAATATTTTACTATCGTTTACGTTTTGCCATGTTTCGTTCCATATATAGAAAGTTTGGACATTTTTTAAAGCAGTTCTGAATAAAAAAATCTAGACGTGAAACCTCAAAGTCCAGTTTAGACCTTTAAAAAACTTAACCAGACGTTCGATGCAGCTTGCACGGCGTATATAAGACCCGTCCCTGTGCACCTGGTGCTTTTATGAATTCATTCCCTTCTGTCCCATGTCTTTCCTGTCTCTTGTTACCTTCATCATCCCTCTCTGTCCCTCTCTAATGCTCTGCCTTGATCTAGGCTTACTGAGCCTCTCTGAGGTTAAGAGACACATGGGGTCAAGGCCAGTAATAATGAGCGTGAAAAGCCGCTCTCCCATTCTGTTTCTCATATTTCTTTGGGACTTGTCCTAATCCTTCGCGCCACCCCCTGAGTGACTCAGTGACAAGTCAGAGTATGAATCAGTGGCATTAAAGCACAGGCGTTGTGTGATCTTTGGGAGGGCCGTGCCGACGTTTGCGCTACCCCACTCTTCGTTGTAGCAAATAATCTTTCTCAACTGATTCCTGTTTTTACTTTATTATTTATTATTTTTTTCTTGCCATCTATCCACACTACAGGGACACTACGTGTGGACACGTGACCATGTTCTTTTGAACATTCCATTCCACATTTAGTTCCTATTTACTGTTATAATGAAATCCACACTTCTGGGAAGATGTTTCACTAGAGTTTGGAGTGTGCTTGTGGAGATTTTGATCATTCAACCACAGGGGTGTTAGTAAAGTCAGGTACTTATGTAGGTGAGGTGAGGAGGCCTGTGGTGCGGTCAGCGTTCACAATTATCCGAAAGTTGTTTAATAGGGTTGAGGTCAGCTCTCTATAGCAGGCCATTTAAGATATTCCACAACAACCCATGTCAATTTTCATGGAGCTGGCTTCTCATTCAAAGAGTTTTCTTTATTTTCATGACTATGAAAATTGTTGATTCACACTAAAGGCATCAAAACTATGAATTAACACATGTGGAATTATATATGGAATTATATACATACCAAAAAAGTGTGAAACAACTGAAAAATTTCATATTCTAGGTTCTTCAAAGTAGCCACCTTTTGCTTTGATTACTGCTTTGCACACTCTTGGCATTCTCTTGATGAGCTTCAAGAGGTAGTCACCTGAAATGGTCTTCCAACAGTCTTGAAGGAGTTCCCCAAGAGATGCTTGGCACTTGTTGGCCCTTTTGCCTTCACTCTGCGGTCCAGCTCACCCCTAAACCATCTCGATTGGGTTCAGGTCCGGTGACTGTGGAGGCCAGGTCATCTGGCGCAGCACCCCATCACTCTCCTTCTTGGTCAAATTGCCCTTGATGCCTTCAGTGTGACTCTACAATTTTCATAGTCATGAAAATAAAGAAAACTCTTTGAATGAGAAGGTGTGTCCAAACTTTTGGTCTGTACGGTATACATGAAGTAGGAATGTATTTGTAATGTTTGTTCTTTATAAATTTGTCCCTAATGAGTGAGCCAAGGAAAGGCAAGGAAAAACTCCCTTAGATGCTAAGAGGAAGAAACCTTGATAGAAACCAGACCCAATCTGGATGGCACCAAATGCCCATAATTACAGTTCCATCATTGTTGAGGTGTGCTGTTCAGTGATAGGTGCTTAAATGCAGAACTGTAAATGCAAACTGCAGTTTTAACCCATTGTAGCAGACTGTTTATATAAAATTATAGCTCCAGGGATCTTTAGGCTGTTTACATGGAACCTCCTTAGCTGTACTGAGTGATCTCCATTTGAAGACAAACCCATCCAGAATCCAGAGGTAAATCATTGGGATGAATCAGGCAGATTCAGAGGAAGAAAGGGACAGGAACAATGGTCACTAGTACCTCAGGAGCATTTGACAGAAAGAGAGAAAAAAAAGAGAGAGAGAAAGAGAGAGAGAGAGAGAGAGAGAGAGAGAGAGAGAGAGAGAAAGGAGAGAAAGGAGAGTAGAAGGGTGACATTAAGAGAGAACGATTTATTCTTCAGGCCACTTCCTGCCAGTTTCTTTTAGTTATGCTAAAGCTCATGGGCTTTAGGCGAATTTCTGTTATAATATTAAAAACAACATGTATAGATGATTGTTCGGAGAATGCTAATCTTACTTCAATAAATCCAAATTTCTGATAGAATTTTTATCAGATGACTTTTGATTACTAAATATAGAAAATCAACATCATCAAAACATCATCAAAAAAGTATATTAGAAATTAAATAGCTGGATATTAGAAAGTATATACCTGGAATGCAAGTAAAGAAAGTAACATTAAACTACACACCACTTTTTAGTTTTTTTTTTTTAATTCAGAATCGGAAGCAAAGGACTGTGGCAGTTTTTCCCAGCATGCTCAGTAAAACATACCAGAATGTTTACTGTGACAATTACACACAGTAATGATAATACATTTGTAATGTAAATAAATTTTTGTTTATTTGTGAAGGTGTATTTGCTTAGCAGTGCCATTTGCATTGTACTACATAAAAACAACAGCTTAAAAATTGTCCCAAGCAAACAATTTCCCAAACGTATCACTTATAAAGATGCCATTGTCATATTTCTTTTTGAAAATTAATCTTCAAATTAATGTAATGTCCAAATTAACAACCGAAAATGTGAAATAATTTTGGTGACTGGCATTCTGGGGTCAGTTTCATGTGAGTTGTGCCACTACTCAGGATAAAACCTGCTATTCAGATTGAGCTTTGGCTCCAGAGCAGGCGGAGCTTGCCAGCTTTAAGGAGCAGCCAGTGGTTAAATAATGGCTAGATTACCGTGAGCAGATGGAGGAGTCACAGTCCAACAGCTAAACACAGAGGCTGCACATAAAGCTGGTGGTTAAGTGAAGTTCATCATGCAGTGTCAACACTGTGTGTCACATTTACGTTGTGGCATCATTCCTTAAGTGACACAAGGTGAAAAGAGAAATTGTACAAAAAACCTCAACAAACCCGAAAACAACGTTTTTGGTTTTGTTTGTTGCATTTGACCTGATTTGATTTCGACCAGCTAATGGACAGATCAGTTTCTTCATGCTCATCAGCTTTGGAGGATTTCAGTGAGTGATTTGGTCAAGTCAAGAATCTGAGCATTGAGTTTCATGATGCTGGAGCACGTTTTCATAGCAGGACACCATGCAGACACAAATTCAGACATTTTTTCATTGTTTTCAAACAGCCATTTTCACAAAAGTTGTAAACAGGAAACTGGACAGATGAAAGCCACATATAGCCAGAAAAAAAAAGCATACACACTGAGAGAACAATTGAAACTCCAAATAGGCAGTAACCTGAGATCCGGGAACTGAGAACTGAGAACACTAGAGCTGTAAGGCATCGAATTAGATTTGAATTAGCACCTGGTCACTGCTATAAATCAGCATCATGCTGTGTGAGCATCTGTGATCTCAGTATGACACGCCGTGTGCTCTCATACACACATCCACAGCGATTTTTCAAGCATCAGGCGTCAATTCTTGGAGCATCGAATTTGCATAGAATTTAAGCGACACATTTAAAAGTAGTTCAAAATGCATAATAATAATGGTATAGTTTTATTAGTTCAATAGAAAGAGTGACCAAATTGTGAACAGTTTCTATAAACAGGATTGATGTTGTATAATACTGTCCGAAAGCTAAGCTATATAATATCAGATATTGCATTGATAGAACTGCTCAATAACCAGAATCATATCAAGTGGAATTTCAGGCAAAATATGCCACATGTTCTGTTTATTTTTGCTTCACCCGCTAGGCTCTGATGAAGCCACTCTCACTTCGTGGTCCGTCAGCTAACTGGCAAGCTAGCTTGCATTGATTTGTATACAAAATTAGCATATTTTCATACATACAAACCAGCAAAAATGTCTCTGACATATGACTTAGAAAGTTACTAAGATGTCAATGTCATATTTCTCTCTGAATTTTATATTAAAATCAATTTATTGTCCAGTTTAACTCCCAAAATCCCGAAACAAGGTTGGTGACTGGGACGGCATCCAGGTGTCAGTACGAGGAGTACATTCTTACTCGTTATCTTGCCTATATTTCAAGTGAATAGTTATTTTGTTTGCCAGGTCTTCTGATGATGTCACCAACTTGACTGTAGTAAACAACAACTAGTAAGTGGAAATTTTACATAGCAGTGTTGGGTAAGTAAATATAAACACTTTTGGAACACTGCTTATCCAATCAAATTAGAAAGTAAATCTTTGAGAGTTTTTTTGTCTATTAGAATATTTGGTTTACATTTCATCACAGTGTCTAGCATTTCTTTCTTTCTTTCTTTCTTTCTTTCTTTCTTTCTTTCTTTCTTTCTTTCTTTCTTTCTTTCTTTCTTTCTTTCTTTCTTTCTTTCTTTCTTTCTTTCTTTCTTTCTTTCTTTCTTTCTTTCTTTCTTTCTTTCTTTCTTTCTTGACTTGACTTGACTTGACTTGACTTCCCAATATGTCCTTCAGTCAAAAAGTGGTGATTATTCGATGTCATGGAAATTATACCAAGTTTCCTTAGATGACAGGAAATAAAGATTTACTGAAACCAACATTGTCTATTGAATAGAGATGGCAGTGTGTTGAAGCAACTGCTGAAACTGACAAAGAGACACACGATTTAAATGATATCAGTATGTCTTATCATGGTTAAGACTACATCAACATAATAGAATATAATGGATGGATGGATGGATGGATGGATGGATAGATGGATAGATGGATGAATGGATGGATGGAAGGATGGATGGAAGGATGGTTGGATGGATGGATGGCTGGATGGATGGCTGGATGGATGAATGGATGGATGGAAGGATGGATGGAAGGATGGTTGGATGGATGGATGGCTGGATGGATGGCTGGATGGATGGATTAACAGACAGAAAGAAAATCACTTTATTCATCCCAGATGGAAATTCACATATTATAGCAGGATGGAAAGTAAAAAGTATACTAAAAGTAATTTACATTATAAATTATATAAAAAATATATACAACAGCAGTACTGAGGTGAATAAATATATCATTTGTCATTACATTTGTCTCCAGACTCCAGAACTTTGCCTTTGGTAACTAGAACTTGTCACATTATGTGTTCTAAAACCAACACTCTGATCTCACTACAGGAACGTTGTCTAAAACAGCAAAAATCCTTTACTGTTAACCTGGTTTTAGGAATTACAATTATTTTAGGAGTAAATAATATATGCTTGAACAGACTGTAAGACCTTTAATGCTCATCTGCTCAGCTCTCGGTTTGGATTAGAAAAAAAAAATCTCAATCTTTGCAAATTCTACTTTTTTGTGCAAGCATCTTTATCTGACAATTCATCCTTTTATATTAAGTCTATTAAAGTGCATTTGGTCAGCGTTAACTTTGGAAGGCGAGCTCAAACTCCTTTGACTTGGTTATAATGGTTAACTTCTCCCTAACGTATGCTAATGAGCCTCCTATATGGCCAGGAAAGTTCTGCTGTCTCACCGTGTTCATTAACAAGAGAACACCAACAAACAGGAAGCAAACAAACAGCAATGTGTTTCCTATAAACCCTGTAGGGTTTAAAAGTGATAATGGGCAATAATGAATGACAGCTAGCAGGGGGCCATTAGCATTGTGTAGCTCTCACTTGTCCTCAACACTGTTAGAGCACTTCCACCTGACATGTTTGAACTTTTACTGAACGGGTATTGTATAATAAAGGCTGAAAAATGTGACCTTTTTTAAACGAAATATTCATTTGAGTTTGAATTTTAAAAAAAATGTAAAATGGGTTCAAGGTTGCAAAATTGGAAATTATACAAGAAATAAGTCTGGAATTTCATATAATGCGTTTGTTTTAATGCTGGTGTTAATGCTTTTAATCTTTTCGTTTGATTCAGATGAACGAATGTTTTGACCTCCTAGTACAATATCTTTTAAAAAATGATAAATCTAAAAACATTTAGGTTTGGTTGGTTGTTCCCATGTAGAATCTTCCAGCTGAGATTTTCTTTCAGAAAGGGTCCCTTTTAAGGAAGTTACAGGTCAAACTAACAAACAAACAAACAAATAAATACTATTATTATTACTATTAATATAATTACTATTATTACTATTATTATTATAATTATTATTAATAATAATAATAATAAGTGTTCTGATAGCAGCATAAAGTTTTTCTCCAATTATGCACGTGAGTTGGAATTCAGTAAAATCCCTTTTTTCTTGTAGAAAAAAAACCTGAGATGTGAAAGTTAAAAAAGAAAGAAAGAAAGAAAGAAAGAAAGAAAGAAAGAAAGAAAGAAAGAAAGAAAGAAAGAAAGAAAAAAAAAGAAAGAAAGAAAGAAAGAAAACAAGCTTAAAGTATTTTTAAAACACTATCAAAAACAAACCATAAAAAATATCTAAATAAGAACAAACCTATTTAATAAATATCTTAAAATTAAGCTGATTATAAAATTATTTAATTATTAATTATTTAATAAAAACTATAAGAACTAACTAAAAAGTCTATCTCAAATCAAATACATTTTCTTCACTTGTAGATATTTTGATTATTATGAAATTGATATTTTGATTATAGCACAGGTCAAATTAAAAAGTATTCATATTGAATATTGCTATATTGTTATATTAATATATTATTCTACAAATATCAATAACAATATAAATATCAACAGTGCAAATATCAACAGTGACTACAGACTACTTTTGCATGAACCCCAATTTCAACAAATATGGGACACTATGCAAAATGTAAATAAAAACAGAATGCAATTATTAGCAAATCTCATACATTCATATTATATTCACAATAGAACAAAAATACATCAGATATTAAAACTGAGAATATATACCACTAAAAAAAAAAGAATCACATTTTAAACTTGATGGCTGCAACACGTCTTAAAAAACATGGGACAAGGACATGTTTACCACTGTGTTGCATCAGGTCTTCTGTCCGTATACACTTGGGAACTGAGGTCAACCAGTTGCACAAGTTTTGGGAGAGGAATGTTGTCCCATATGTGTCTCATCATTGCATTCTGATTTTATTTACATTTTACTGTACATGTTGTCCCAACGTTTTTGGAATTAGGGTTGTATTTTGCAGACAACCTTTTACAGTGGAGATACCAGCATGAACCCAGCCAACAAGGACTTTACACATGCCTTTCTATGAGGTCACATTGCACACTTCTGTTTGTTGCATTTGCACTATTATACCTTTGTACACTTTATTTATAAATTGCATTCCAGTAGTAATGTAGTAAATGGAGTGTAGACTGTGTGATG